>NC_041400.2:45504199-45561699 GCF_900747795.2 Erpetoichthys calabaricus
GCAAGTGCAGTGAGTGTGTAATTACATTCACGGCATTCGTAGTCTGATTCACAATCTGATTGTATGGGTGGTTACCTACCAGGTGACGCTTACACTTGGCCACCAAGTCAGCTCGAAGTGATCACTCGAGTAAAGGCAGCTTCACAAAAAAAATGATCCTTAACAAACTGTTATTAGTATATTTTCCCTCAATTTAAAAACGTTTTATTTTCTTCTTAATAAAAATTTAAAAGCGGTACTTCGCCGGTGCGAAGCGCGTGGATTTCACCGACTGACACATACAGACATATTCATGAGTGCAGGTACTTCGGAAAGAAAGCACCGCGTAAACCTAAAGTTTAAATTAACTTCATAGACCTACAAAAGGTTGCCATTGATTTGAGGCAACATTGCTTTTCTTCTGTACAACTATACGTTGCATTCTCAAAAGAGTGTGCTTGCACGGCTTCGGATATATAAATATGTAAGCTTATAAGTACTGCCTTACTTCTCTTTAAGAAAGGAAGATGTAATGATACTTGATTTAAACGATTCCATGTCTTCCTGGGTTTGCGTAGCTTATTGTCTAAAAAGGAGAAACCCTCATTTATAAAACTTTGCTGCAGATGACTTAGCTTATTGTCAATATCTTTACACGTTTTTTTAAGACTTATTGACTGAAACGTGCTTTCACGAAAAAAGTTACGGCTTTGCTACAGGATACACCCTCCACAAGTTAAGCAAGTAAAAATAAAATATATATTTCTGTTTTATTTAAACCTTTTAAGTTCGTATGCATAGCCCCATTTGGCTGTTTAATTTTTTTTTTTCTTTCTTCAGTGATATTTAATCTCCTTAAAGAAAAAGAACATATCCATTTTACTTTTTTTCTATCTCTGTAGTAATATTTTAGTGTAAAAGAATAACCAGTATTTAAACTTTTTATGTTACTTTATACATTTATTTTACACAATGTTGAAAAAGTAATAAAAAAGCTACATATTTTGGCAGCTGCTGCTTTCATTTTCAATAAAATGAAAAAAGCTCTCCAAGAGAAAACGTCAATAAAGAAGAAACAGTTTGCACTATCTACAAATCAGAAACACTCATTTATAAAAGTTTGCTGCAGATGACTTAACTGAAAATAAATGAATAGTTCCTATGTGTATAATACATATTTATCTATTTTACTTATGCCTTTATTCCACCAACTTACAACATCTGAGGTACAATTTGTTACATTACTTTTGTTTTTTGCACAACATGCAGGTGAAGTGACTTCCTCAGGGTCACACAGTGGTGTCAGTACCAGGATTTGAACTGACAAGCTCCGGGTTTGCTGAAATATTACTGAAGAAAGAAAAAAAAACGAAAACGGGCAAATGGGGCTATGCATACAAATGTCCATCCGTCCATTATCCAACCTGCTATATCCTAATATATATATAGATATATATATATATATGTATATGTGGATGTGTGTATGTATATATATATATGTATATGTAGATATGTATATATATGTATATATGTTTATGTATATATATGGTTACATAACCTCTTTAACACACTACTTCTCCGCTGCAAACCGTGGGTATTTTGCTATATATATATATATATATATATATATATATATATATATATATATATATGTGTCTGTATGTGTATATACAGTATATATATTTATATATATATATATATATATATATATATATATGTGTGTGTATGTATGTATGTGTGTATATGTATGTGTATATATATGTTGATATATGTATATATATGTGGATGTCTATATGTATATATATATATATATGTATATATGTAGATATGTGTATATGTAGATATGTATATAAGTATATATGTTTATGTATATATATGTTTACATAACCTCTTTAACACACTACTTCTCCGCTGCGAAGCGCGGGTATTTTGCTATTCTATATATATATATATATATATATATATGTGTATATATATATATATTATATATATATATGTGTATATATATATATATTATATATATGTGTATATAGATATTATATATATGTGTATATATAGATATTATATATATATATGTAAAATATAAACAATGTGCCAAAATACATCAAAATGACTAACAAAAGAGTGGATAACCATAAACCCCTGGCTTGTACAGTGATAGTCAACATAGAATCCTAATAAAACAAGGCTTTATTAACAAAATGAGAAAATATAAAAAAATGCTAAAAAAAATTAAAAAGGAAGCAAAAACGATTAGCCTTGCAGGGAAAACTTGGTGGTTGGTGGCAGGATAGGCACTCCAACCACTGTAAAAAACCTCACACTGTTCCATTCCATTTGAACTAGTTTGATGCTGAAGTTTCACCTGTTGCACGACTGCACTCGGGTCCTAATTTGGGATCCTGAGGTGGTTTGTTGTGTGGTGGGTGTGGCAATGTGCTCCTAACCTCCTCCTCCTCCTCAGAGGCGATCCAAAACATCAAATTTCAAACAAATCAAATCCAGAAATCAAAGACCATAGACAGAATCAAAAAATCATTAAATTCAAGAAAAGTAATTTTTAGTACAATATTCATAAAACAGACTCACAATGAATCCCAAAGAAGTTGCTTTCCAAGACTGCTGTTAAAGGCTGGGGGTGGCTCCTTAGCAGTAGGGTAAAGGTGGTCCTGCCCTTAGGTATCCACCCACAAAATGTAGAAAACATAGTAGAACATTTTTACTCACACAGAAACTAAATAATAAAAATCAGAATTAAATTAACATAAAACACATAATAAATGGATAGAACATTATTAGCATAAATGATTGAAACCAATGAACAATACTGAAAAATGAACAAAAAAGACAAGTTGAATAAATAAATTAAAACAAAGTCAGAAGAAACCCTGGGTAAAACATAACGGGTGATGGGAAAGAGTATACGCAATAAATGAGTGAACATAAATTCCAAAGATGATGCCCTTCTGGGCCTATTCTATACTTGTCCTTCTGCCTTCTAGCCTTCCTCAATCCACTGGTCTCCTAGCCAGATTGAGCTCTTACCTCTGCTCCTTTCCTGGCTCCAAGCTTATCTGACAGAGGGGGTGGAGACCATTTAAAGCCTAGACACAGGAGTACCTCCGGTGCCATTTCATTCTGACAGGAAACACCTCTGGGTAACACTTAAAACTACAAGACCAAGGAGACTTTGCCAGGAGCTCTGCAGCAGAGTAATGCTGCTACCAACTAGTAGCCTGGAGTTTTATGACATTTAATAGCACAACCTCAGCCAAGGATCTATTAACTTGGCCTCTTGGCCAGATGGTAGAATCCAATCCATCTTTCACTGCTATAATTAAATTCCATAAAATCAGAGAACCTACTTTTTGCTTCTTGCAAACTGGTCTGTTTTTTTTTGCCTTTTTGGGGCCCTAGGCAGTATATCTGTTTTAGGATCCCATTCCTTTTCACCCCTCTTTTCCTTTTTTTTTAAATTAATTTATTTTATTTCTATTTTTAAAAATCAAAACATTACAATGCCATGCTATTAAGTTAAACAAGTAACAATAACAAAACAGATACATCTATTTACTTCAAAATTAATACAAAGCAGAAAAGAAAAAAAAAATAGAACCACTGCCCAAGAGAAACAGAAAATGAAAAGACATGAGCAAGAGAACACAAAAACAAATCTAATGTTTTAAAATATTCTAAACAATTCATAGTCAATCACAGGCTTGGAATGCTTATTAAACAATACTATTATTGAATATTGATATTATTCAATAATATTATTGAATTCTTGCCATGTTTTAAAACGTTTTCTACAAATCCTCTGAGAGAGAATTGGATTTTTTTTCTAATTTGAGATAATATGGAGTATCACTTACCCACTGAATTTGAACAAGATAAGTCTGCGTAATAGTAGTGTGGCATAGACTATTACAATAATGTATCCCTATGCACACTAATGCCATCCAGTAGTACAACAACTAATCACTGTTGATGGATTAGGAGTAAATGTATCACCGAGGCTGTCTGAGAAATATGTAAAGACTTTTATCCAAAATTATGTTAATTCAGTTAATAACAGAAAATATGGCCTAGTGAAGCTTATAGATTGGGTCTTGCCCTCGGTATATTTTCGACAGTTTTAAATGAGATAAATGTGGTAATCATTTAATTGATTTACAGAATGTTTGGAACATACAGAAATATAGTGCATTCTAAGTTTGTATGATACTAGGCAAGCTAGCACAAATATTTAAGTAGTAACCGAGAGAAAATGGCAGTCAAAAATTGAAAATAAATAGGCGAAAACCGAGAAATCATCCACACTGATACCAAAGTCAAAGAAATTTGTGCTCAGCCAGAAACTATAGAAGCAAAAGTAGCATATTTTCAAGACACAGAGAGCAAAGTGCTTCCAAAGCACACTCCTATCAACAAAAGAGGCTTCCATAATGATGGGACATCAAAATAGTGGCGAATCTGAATAAACAAAAAAGGCAATTAAAAAAAGTCAACATAAACAACAAAAACAAAACTAAGTTTTCATTTGGAAAATTAATTGCTGATTCAAACTGAACATTTTAAGAAACTCTTAAAAAAGAGTGAAACATATTATAAAATAGAGAATAGAAAGAGAATAACATGCAAAAATTAAATAATGAATCAATTTATAATAGTATGGCTGTGTTCCACTCCTTTCCTGAGATGCCAATTGTAGGGTCCCTTTCTCACTCTTCACTAGGATCTCAGAGGGGTAACTTCTTAGAAATATTTTTATATATTGTTGAAATGCTCTCTGAATCTTCATCAAGACTAACCAGTATGGCTTCTGCGATTGATAGATGTGCGAGATGTGGAAAGTTGGGTAGAT
This sequence comes from Erpetoichthys calabaricus, assembly GCF_900747795.2. NCBI lineage: Eukaryota > Metazoa > Chordata > Cladistia > Polypteriformes > Polypteridae > Erpetoichthys > Erpetoichthys calabaricus. Next base: position 45,509,043 of record NC_041400.2, read on the forward strand.
TTCTTTTAATAAAATTTTTCACATGCTTTTAAAAAAACATTTGTAGCTTAAATGTTAAATTTGAAGTGTCTTTGATGATAAGATGCAAATATGGTTTCTATATAAAGATCCCAAAGTGTTTAATCTTTCACCCCTCTTTTCTTTACTGCCTTTACTGCCCATGCGAGTCTCAGGGCCATCTTAACAGCAGCATTGGCTCCCAGGCAAAGTAATACACTGGGGTCCCAGTCTGATAGCAAAACGGAAACATACATAGGCATCAGAAACATTGTGGGCCTCTATGCTCCTGGGGCCCCTGACCAGGGCCCATTGTGCACATACGTTTAAAAAGGCCCTGTACAGTGCAACCCAAAATAGTCACGTAACCCAATTATGGCAGTAAACAATCCTGCCTGCAGGTATAGCTTAAATACTAGCCTACTTTTATTATTATTATCATTATTATTATTGTTATTGAGATAATATACATCTTCAGCAGATTACCCAACCTGAAACTGTAATATTTCAAAAATATAACATGTTTGTAAATGACCTGAAATGAAAATGTTTCTCTTGTACCGCTGCCCAACATTAAAAGCACCCGCTGCACACATTTCAGATAGTTATCAGGACTCTGGAATAGTAACCAAGGGAAACAACATTTAAATTGACATATTAAATACCATTTGCCAAAATAACATTTTAGTTACAGAATGGAGCCCTGCAAGTGTATATGATATCTATTACACAAAATATGAATAGACAGGAGTAGATTACTTCATCCCATGTTTTTCTGCACATCATAATGTCCTCTCTATTTCTCATGCTCTTTCTTCCACCAGGAAATGTCTTTTATGGTTTTAAGGAGTTAATTAAACAGCAAACCGTTTAATGAAACTCTCTGATGAGTTTTTAAACTGTGATATATTTAATATGATTATTTGTGGTTTTTGAAAAAATGCTGAAGGAATAACTACAGTTGATGTGTAAATAAATATAATTAAATTGGTGCTAAAGTCGGTGTCACAGTATATTGAAAAAGTGGCAATACTTATTTGAATCCAACATAAAAGGAAAGGAGTTCCACGCTAAACAAACAGCACAGAATAATTATCAGGAATGCCAATTACAATGAATCCAGCTCCTTGTGATACTCCCTCATTAGTGACTGTGTTTAAGAAAGTCGGAACATCAATGCAGTGAGTCTTAACTGCCACCCTATAGTCACCTCTAAACAGTTAGGACATTACAGACTTGCATTCAGCTCAAATGCATGCACATACTGTGTTTATAAATATAAACATCAACATGGTTTAAGCTACCCATAAGGACATTTCTGTTGTCAGCTACAAGCTGTGCACCTCTTCTATAAAATATAACGAAATGGTTCAAAAGCTAATAATTGGGTTTGGTAATGAACTTAAAATGCAAACAACACAGTTTACCTGCTAGAAGAAATATTTTTGGACAATTCATAGTTTCCAGGAACTATAATGCAATTTTGATTTGAGAAGCACACAACTAAATGTTAACATCAGCCCCCAAAAACATTTTAATTAACAAAGTTAATAGGATTATTAAAAACGAAAGAACAACAAGTACATACTATGTAACAGCCAAACTACCAAACCAAGGATTTTTGGTCACCAGGGTGCTGACCTACTTATTTGAAGTAAAGCAGAAGATAGGAATTATACCAAATAACTGGGAAAATGGCATAATTATTCCTTTGCCAAATTCAGGTGATCACACAGAATTTAACAATTGGAAAAGCATTATGCTGCTGTTAACACCTAACAAAGTTGAGTGAAGAGTAAACACATTTTAAAGGACATTACTCATGCTGTACTCAGATATACACACAGTGATAAATATCTGGATCATTATATATGAGACAGAGAATTAAAGAGCAAGCAAAAAGCAGAAACAGAAAAGCTTTAGCAAAAACTGGGGCCTGCTATCACATAAAGAATTATTGCTTAAATTATTTTTTATTAATGTCAAGTTCAGCTTAATGAAAGGTTTTTACATATATTCTTCTTCTTTCGGCTGCTCCCGTTGGGGGTTGCCACAGCGGATCATCTTCTTCCATATCTTTCTGTCCTCTGCATCTTGTTCTGTTACACCTATCACCTGCATGTCCTCTCTCACCACATCCATAAACCTTCTCTTAGGCCTTCCTCTTTTTCTCTTGCCTGGCAGCTCTATCCTTAACATCCTTCTCCCAATATACGGTACCTAGCATCTCTCCTCTGCACATGTCCAAACCAACGCAATCTCGCCTCTCTGACTTTGTCTCCCAACTGTCCAACTTGAGCTGAATGAACTTAATTGCCTTCAAAATCATTTACCACCTAAAGAAATTTAAAAGAAGCACTTGATTCTTGGCAAATCACCCCATACCATAAATATAAAGATTACTGTGGCCTGAAGGGGGCGCTCCAGCTTCCCAGATCTGACACAGATAGACACAGGAACAAGTCCAACCACAGAAAATGCCCTTTATTTGCATGAAACTCTTCCCAAGGGTTTCCCACAGCACCAACCAAATACAATGAAGCACACGTACAGGAGAAAAGCAGTCCACAGTACGTTGTTTGCTCTCCCTGTCTTTCTCTTCATCACCTCCTCTTCCAGCAAGCTTCGTATCTCTTCCTTCTGACTCTGGCTCCTGGTGCTATGGCAGCCAATTTCTTTTATGCTGCACCCAGGAGTACTTCTGGCATCCCGTAAGCCTAGTCCTGAAGCACTTTCGGGCGAGGCGGGAGCCCAAAAAAGTAGGGCTCAGCACTATTTGCAGCATTCTGAGCCACCAAACTCCAACTCCGCCAGGCAAGGGCATTGGCCATCATCACACTATTGACATTACTCAAAGATTTTACCAAAAAGCTAACAGATGACAATGGAGACAAATGGCATAAGGTAGTAAACTCTGAACCACAGGACTGCATTCATCATTTGTGTTTCCATAGAAACATAATTAACATGCAGGGTTTGCAAGAAACCAGATTTATTAAGCTAAAAGATTGGAATCGTGCTTACTATATGGCATGCAACTGAATGAAAACAAAACCTAGAATCTCAGGGAGTGACTGATTACACGATTCCTTCATGATCTTTCACTTTGGTTTCAACTCTTGTATTGTGCTGTCAAAGTACTGAAATGTCACCTTAGTCTGGCTGCCTTTCAACGTGGAAAACACAAAAATATGCTGCAATCTCAGCTCATCCATTTTCTTCTTCCACTCTGCTATGGTATGACAAAAACAAAACATCAAACAGATATCTTTGCTAGGCTGGCTTCAAAGTTCAATGAGCCTCTCCTCTGTTTGCACAGTTCAAATCACCCACTTGCATTCTATAGTTATAGCCAACAAATGATTCTTACAGTTTGCAGGCATTTTATGCTTTGAACTTCTGATTAATTACTCATTGACTGTTAACTCTTGTAGACAAAAGATCCAAAAACTACAACCAGCAACTTTCTACGAAAAAATTGAACCAGTTTGATTTTGTTGAGGCAACCCACAGAGAATTGTTGAGACTTTTAAGAAGGCAACATGTGTCAGGCTACTCAACTGACAGTAATCGTCACATACTGTGACTGTCTACTATGTGTGGAGCCTTGAGGCATTATTGTGTCAAGACACAGATCTAAGAGGTAGGCTAAAAAAAGATTTCTGCAGAACTGAAGGTTCCCAAGAGCACATTTGGAAAGGAAGTCTGACGAAAAGCCTGAGAAACCAAAATAGGAAATGTTCTAGAGCTGACTGCCAGGCTAAACTGAGCAATCAGGGGAGAAGGGCCTTCTTAAAAGTGGCGAACAAGAATCAGATGGTGACTCAGGCTGAGCTCCAGGGAACCTGTGTGGAGAAAGGAGAAACTTCTAGAATGAGAACCATCATTGTAACACTCCACCAATCTGGGCTTTATGACAAAGTGGCCAGATGGAAGTCTCTGCTCTGTAAAAGACACATGAAAGCTTGTTTAAAACTTACAAAAAGGCAACCAAAGGACTCTCAAACTGTGAGAGACAAGGTTCTCTGGTCCAATGAAACTAAGACTGAATTATTTGGCCTCAATTTTAAGCAAAAACCAGGCACTGCTCATCATCTGCACAATACCTTTGCAATGATGGAGCATAGTGGTGACAGCATGATACTGAGGGGTTGTTTTTCAGAGACAGGGATGTGGAGATCTAGTTGAGGTTAAGAAAATGCTTAACAGAGTAAAGTACAGAGATACCTGGTATCCTTAACGAAAATCTGTTCCAGAGCACTCTGGACCTGAGACTGGACTGAAGGTTCACCTTCCATCAAAATAATGACTCTAAATACAAAGCAAAGACAACACAGTAGTGGTTTAGTGACAACTCTGTGAATGCCTTTGAGTGGCCCAGGCAGAGTCTGGTTTTGATTCATACTAAACATCTCTAAAGAGACCTGAAACTAACTTTCCACAAAAGGTCCCCAACCTTACAGAGCTTAAGGGAATCTGCAGAGAAGAATACCAGATGATCCCCTAAATCCAGATGTGAAAAGCTTGTCATATTATACCCATGAATACTCCAGGCTGTAATCACTGCCAAAGGTGCCTCACCTAAGTATTGCGTAACGGGTCTGAATAGTTGTGTCAAAGAGATATTTCAGTTTTTTACTTTACCTAATAAAATTGCAAAGATTTCTGGAATCCCATCTTATTTTGTCATTCGTGGCTATTGTGGTTCTTGATAAGGGGGAAAATGTAATTATTTTAGTACAACACTACAACATAACAAAATATATACTGTAAGTATTTACTGTATACACAGCACTATTCAAACAGGTATATATATTTTCCACCCAAAGCTCAGAGAAGCCACTCAGTGAGGGTAACTAACCTTGCCCTTTCCAGTCTAAGAGCTATAAAAAGAGGGCAGTGGAAGGTGGTAGCTCACTTGTAAAAACAAATCAGCTTCAGCAAGGAAGTCTGACGAAAAGCCTGACAAATGAAAATAGTAAACTTTATAATGGCCAACAGCTTTATCGATTTCTGTTCTATTTGGCACCATCATGCACTTGTTATTTTGTTTTAGTATAAAAGAAATAAACAGTGTGGCCTGGTTGGCACACGAGGCTCTCAGTGATATTGGAATGCTTTGGAGAAGAACTACTTCTTCGAAAGATCAAATGGGCCCAGCTGAGACAACCTCAGCATACAGTATAATGAGGAGGAGCCGCAGGCACACATTACTGAAAGAAGATCCAGGAGATGCTGAAGAAGTGCGACATCTTGGCTGGCCTGGAAGTGTGCAGCTTGAGAGATGGTAGCTTGGTCTGTCCAGCTTTGTACTTCTTCACCATGACCCTCGCCGAGATAAGCAAATGGAAATTGAACAGTTGAATATAAAACTGAATATTTTTATCAGTAACTTGTTTTTTCTTTACTTGATTTCTGCTGCACAAGCACTGGTGAAGTTCATTATGCATGTACAATATATGGCACTTTATTATCATTTTTGAATGGATGAGTCAACTTTGGATGAACATCATTAACTTTTTCAAAGATTTTTAAAAACAATTTCATTTTTGTGAAACATCAAAACTTTCAGTGTTCAGAGAATATGATAATTGGCAATTAGGCTTGAGCAATTAAAACACCTCCAAAGACAAAATTTTCTTTCTGTAAACATTGTCAAAAAACATAGTCAGTAAAATGAAACATTCAGCTAAAATAGTTACTTTCACAAATAAGCAGAGTTTACAGATGCCAACTAAATACTGCAGTAATAGGAAATGACATAATATAATTGACAAACTAAATTATGTGAGGATTTGCATTATGCCTGAATTGATTTAGCTTAGGATACAAGTGCTATATACATTGTTATCTTTCACAGTTAGAAAGCAAGTATGGTAAATGTCTTTGTGTGTTTTGGAAAAAAAAGAACAAAATAAGCTAAATATGTACTTTGAGAACTGAAGGTGTATACATTTTATAGCACACACTAATCAGAAGTCCCATACACTTTAAAACTGACCATTTACTTACAACCAAGGCATATAGGAATTATTAGCGTAGATTGTGTCTAGGCATTCACAAGTGCAGGCGGACCCTGTAAGACAGATAGCTTGCAGTCTGACCTGAATTTATTCTTGATTCATTAAGGTTCTTCTGTCAATAAAGGCCATAACTATGTGATAAATATGCAATCCTGATCTTCCTGATGCTGTTAATTGAGGTGTTACACGGCAGCTTGATTGCAATAAATATGCACAGCCAGCTTCAGCAGCAATAATAAATTCCCTTAAGAGATGCCTTGCATCTTTTTTACTTTCCTGACATGCTGCAGTTTTCAATTCTTCTAAGAGTGTGGGGGGGTGTATACGCACACACACATAAATACATACATACATATATAAATACATATACATACATTTATATATATATATATATATATATATATATATATATATATATATATATATATATATATATATATATACATACATACATATATATATACTGTATAAATATATATATATATATATATATATATATACACATACATACATATATATACTATATATATATATATATATATATATATATATATATATATATATATATATATTAGGACACATACATATACATACAAACTGCACATATATTATATATACCTATATTACATTTTATTTAAAGATGCAGTCATTTTTCATGTGAAGAATAAAGGAGCAGAGTTAGGTGCAAAGTTGAAAGTAGGAGCTCTAAATCATGGATTATTCATGAATTATCATATGAGATTTGCAGGTCATGCAGAATACTAGGCAATTAAACTCCCTATTTGCCTCCTTCCCTTGCACACATCAATATATAAAATATAGCTAAAGCCTGATGAACACTTGGATTCCTGCTACGTCAAAGCTACATCTAAAGAATCTAAAAAATAAAATTGCACCAATGACTTTCTTAACTGACAGTTGCCGTTCCTGTTTTTTTCCCACATAGCGGGAGACTGTTTTGAATTTGCTAAGAACAACACCAATAAAAAAAAGCAAAAGAAAGCTATGAGATTTTAAAGGACTGCAAACAGATCCATGCATAACCTACACTGTTTAGCCTTCTATCTGAATTCTGTCCAGGTTTACCTGACCACTAGGGGTAATCAAATCTGCTAACTTATTAGTATAAATAATTAAAGATGTAGTATACCTATAAATTATTCATTTTGCTAAAGGCATAACTTTTATTTTATTCCAGGAGCCACATAGTGTCAGGACTGTGAACCTAGGAGAGTTAAGAGCATATCCAGCTACGAAGACGGATGGCCTGATACACAGTGGAATAGAACAAAACAAGCAAATAGGATGAAGAAAATAAACCTTTGTGTGGGTATGTGAATGAGCTTGTCCCTTGACAGATAAAATGTAAACACATGTTTTGTGAGGCTTATTGTGGCAGACAGGTAAGCACTGCTTCAGGACAATAAGTTAGAATCCTATCAAGATCACATCGATGTGCACTTTGCACATTCTTCCAATGTTGCCTTATGTTTATTTGTAGACTTTCAAATTTTCTCTGGCATACCAAAAATGTAAAAGTTAGGTTCTTAGAAACTCTAAAGTGTCCTGGTAAAAGTGGAAATGGATGTGTACATCAGTATAACCTGTGATGGGCTTGTGTCCCATCCACATTTGTTTCCTACTCTTTCACTTAGTGCTGTCAGCGTAGGCTCCAGCCTCTATGATTCTGATTCAAACAGACAGGTTAACTTAACAGAAATTTCTATAAATGTACATGTATATTCAATGAAAAAGTCATAACTAGTGACTGCAGCAAGGAAGCCTTTCTAAGTTTTATAGTTCATGTACAGTTGGATCATACTGGAAATCTAATATTTGAGTGATAATTTTACATATCTCAGTGTACGAGCTTCTTATACAGAAGCAGCCATACTTTAAATGAAGAACATAAGAGAAAGTTTAACACAGAAAATGTAACATTAACCTATCTAGTTTCATTGCCATTGTGGAAGTTAGCTATTACTTACAAGTGCCAAGAGGTCAACTGAGAGACCTATAAAATGTCAAAGAGTGAAGTCACACTGCAATAATGATGAATAAGAGAATATGATGCTCCACAGCATTTGACAATGTCAGATGGTAGCAGGTGCCATATGTCAGCATGTGCTACACAGAGAAAGGATGAAACCAACCACAAGTAAAATGCCAACATATTTAACTTTTTGTCCTTTAGAGAAATACAAACCACAATTGGCTTCCATAAGGAATGGGTACACTGACCTGTGTATTTCTATTCAATAACAAACCAAGGCACATCGATTGCAGTGATTGAATTCTGGTTAGCCAGTGTCAAATTACAATGAACGCACTGTAGTTGATTAAACAGATACCAATGTATCTCCTATCAAACTAATAATCCAGATTAGGAATGTGAGGGCAAATACTTAATTCAGCAGTACTGAGTACAATATAGATACCAGCCCAACCCCAGGCACATTCATATGCTCACCCACACTCACACTCACACTCACACTGGAAGCTTCCTCTATAGTAAACCTCAAAATGTTTTTCAAATAAGTTACATTTTATAAAAAAAATGCCTATATATTACTAAATGTCTACATTCTCTTAAAGGAAACAAAGAAATACTATCTGCCCATTTACTGAATCTAGTTATTCAGTAGGCGGCTGTTGGGATTCAAAGCCTATTCTTGGAGCACTGAGCACACAACAGTAGTAAATCTTCTAAAAGTCTCTACAGCTAGTAGTGAAAAACAATGCCATGTTTATAAAGGTTGACTTTTTTTAAGCAAGCTCCAATAAGTAATATTCAGATGTAGGAATCAGAGAGCAGTAAACATTTTGCTTTTGGGAACAACTGGAAGCGGCATGGAACCACACATATTTAGGTCTTAACAAAACTAAATGCAATTGTTTATGGTGTCACAGTTCACACTGCCTCCCTATGAGAAATGTACTGGAAGCATAGGAAAAAAATACTGGAAGGGCAGTTAGGAAATGAACGTAACTCAGTGCCCATTCTTCTTTGGGAGGAGATTGGAAGAAAAGTGGACAGGGCACGGCCCTGATAGTCCACCCAAAGCTACAGGGATACACACTAAACCTGGAGGGTCGGTAAGGAAGGGAACAGAAATTTTTCAGGAGAATAAAAAAGAGATAGAAAGGTAGCTTGCCTGTGTTCTTGACATGGGATGGAACTCTACCAGGGAGAAGGCTTCCAACGCGGTACTGATTTAGGTGTGCTTTGGGAATGGACACTTCTTATATGGCTTGACTTGTAAATGTCTTTGGAATACTCGGACCCTCAGTCTATTTTCCTATTAATCTGAAAAAAGGTTGAAATTAACCCACATTTCTATGTGTTTTTGAAAATTATTATCTTTGCCTTGAACCTTTAAGTTAAGGTTCTGACATAGCAAGGCTAAATATTTGATGCAAAAGGTTGTCTCTTGGATTGCTGATTACCACCAACCTAGACAACACTCCTTGAAATGAAACATATTTTTACAATAGATTTAACCTGCAGTTTGTTCATTGTTATAGCAAATGCTAATAAGACAAGACATTGACATTCGTGGAAAAAATGCTGGTTCTGTCAGCTGCAAAGTGAAATGTGAAACCTGTAATATTCAAATTTCTTAAGAAACATTAAAGATCAGCTTCATTTACCACCTGCTTTATAAGGCAATGCTTTAATTTTAAGAATTTTAAGAGAATGACATTTATTTATTAAATGTTTCAGTTTTTTGGATTTTACTAGGGTGCAGGCAAGATTTCTTTTTGTCAAGGCAAGGAGGGAGACAAATTGTGTGACTAAAGAATTTGTAAAATTTCCTGATCAACTGTAATAAACAGCTGCAAACACAATTAGTGGACTTAGGATGTGATGGGCAAACAGTTTGTTAAACCTTGACAGTGGCAAGGCAGAAGATGGCAGAAGAGTGTGCCCCGTGTTTGTGCCAGTCAGCTACCCTAAACTCTCAAACTTTGACTGGGTGAAGAAATTGAAGTTTTTTATTCTTGAGCAGAAAAAGCTGCATGAAGAACTAATATAGGCCTTCAAAATTCTCAGAATTCCTTTAAATAAAGAGCGAATCAAGTACTTGAGGACACAGGTGGAACTTTAAACGAACCAAGGAAGCACTTGTTCAAACAAAGGGCTGTGGGAAATTCAAACAAGTCCTGTTGTTGATGAGGAACACTCTTAAAAAGTATTTTCATGAAATATTGTAAGAACTTAACTGTTATGAGACAAATGGGCCAGATGGACTGAATGGTCTCCATTACTTTTTCAAAGTTTTTGTATTATTGTCAATAGCAAAAAATTTCTCAGGATTGAATCTTGAGCGCTCTCTCCCATGAGTTGTCCTCCATGGGACAGCCAAAGGGGGACACAAACTTACAACATTGGGACTACAGTTCTGCTGTTGCACTAAAGGAAACCTCTCTTAGACAGTTGCAGATGAGGTTCTCTTAGCTGTGCCATGGATATTTCCTGTGGATTGACTCTCATTCAGCCACTCTTTCATGTGCCACTGACCACATTTCCCTTCTCCCTGAGGCCACAATTGTCATCAATAAGGTATCACTCAGGAAGGATACTCCCACTTTCTCTCTACCCATCCACCACGAGACAAAAGAGGTAATATGTTGGAATTACAAAGCATTAGTTCTTCCTCTGCCCCAAATGAAATCTCTCAATGAAGCAGCAGACATGGCCACTTAGCCTGTGGCACCGCTTTTTCCTGCACATCTGCTCTATCTCTCAGTCGCTCTTAATTTGCTAGCACCAGAGTTTTTGTATTCATAACAGAAAACAAAACTTAGCTTACTGACTGATCTGTAAAAACAAGTGTATGATCCTTAGCTACACAGCTGGATGGATTGTTCATTTGCCAACAATAGAAAACTCTGTGCCTAAAGCACAAAAAATACTTCCACTCACCCTTCTGTTAACTCTTTTTCTCTGATTTTTCTCTATAAACTCAGGCCACATTATAAGCCTGCCAACTGGGCCTTCGAAATTTGTTTAACTTCTGATTCAAAGTTTAAGAAACTGCTGGTCTTTAAACTCCATGCTCATGTTACTTAGGAATAATCCCTAGAACCATCGCAAGTTCAGCAAGTGCTCTCAGAAAGTCCATCTAGAGCATCCTTGAGTCAGATTTTCTGATAAAAGCTCAAAATATCCTTGGTGGCTCTCATGTTGCTTTTCCTTCAAAATGTGTAACAAGGTCCCAGCTGTTCCAGACAGCAAACCTTTGTTATCACCAACAGGTACAATCTCCCCAAGACCTCTTCTTCACATTGATGTCCTTAGACTTAAACTAACTATTGTATGTCGGTGGCACATTTCATATAAATACGTAACAATATCCCCAGGCATTTCTTTGCTACACTGGATTCCTAAATTACAAGTGTGAGGTCCCTGCTGACTGTTAGTGCTCCTTTTGACCCTTGCTAACTTCTTCTCTGCATGACATACTCTTACACTCTGTATTGATCATTATGTACACGTACTACACTGGGATTTTATTTTTTGATAGCAGAAAAATTAAGTGACCACATAATAAATTGCAACCTGTCCCAGATGTACAAGTCCTACCTGTCCTAAAATGTCCCTCAGTATCCTTAAAGACCTGTGCTCTTCTATCCTAATTTATATTGAGCTTCCTCAGGGGTTTCCACAAGTTTTCAGGAACAGTGAGCAAAAGCTGATTTGTGTTTTCAATGTATTAAAATGAAGTTATGTATTTTAGCATTCTTGAGCTGGGTGAATGGCAATTGTGGGACATTCAACCAAAGAATTTCAGAGTGCAATACCATACTATATTAAAATTTAAGTCACACATTAGATCTTATGATCTTTTCAACTTTACTTGAACTAACATATGGCAACTCCTCTCCTAAGCTTTTCATAAAGCTCTTAAATTTTCATTGCCCTTTCACCCTGACCAGTAGATTATACCATGTATCAGAAAATCAAAGAAGCTGTTGCTTTCTCTAGCAATCATTTTGGCAAATTTTCTACAACATCTATGACCAATTTTATGCAAACCGCCCCAGGCTGAAAGCATAAATATGTTACAGCTACGAGAAACATTGTGTGCTGAAAAATATTTTGCCCCGAGGTGTAATTTATTTACAAATAAAAAAATGAACTTATATCAGCAGTCGTACATCATACTAATGAACCTTTTTTTCCTACAGCATGCTCTTTTATTTCAGAACATTAATAATATGGAAGATATATTCTCAAGCAAAAGCAGGTAAAATCACAGTTGATTGCGGGTATATTGTTGCTTTTAAAGTCTTTCCCAAGGCATAAACCAATAGACACTCAAAATGAATAGAAAAAAACAACGATTCTTCCAGAGCTGTGAAGCTTCATTGTCACCGTCCTTTCCTAAGCTTTACAACTTTTAGCTTTTGAATCACACAAATGCTTCAGTCTTCTGTGTTGTAAGAGGCAAACATACAGTATCATGTTCTTGTACTTAAAACCAGGTACTGTGTGCAATTTTGATTTTTAGAAAGAGAAAATCCTGTGGGATATTGAAAATGATTATAAGCAGCACTAACACTATTTCAATATCACAGGGTAACCTATTCCCTAGCGGCAAAGTCTGTTCTAAAGCAGGCATGGAATGTAAAATCATATTTTATTACAGGCTGCAGGCACAGAAACAATAATAAAGCAAAACAACAAATGCAGCTGCAGCCCTCTTGAGATTTCTTTCACCCACTGTAGAGACTCAGTAAGAATCTAAACTAATCTTCCCAGGTACCCCACATGACAGCCATTCCTAACTCTAAGATCTCTTATCTAGATTCTGTCTCTCTATAACATGCATTATTAGGGATACAAGGCTTGTCTTAACTCCTTGACTCTTATTTTTGTTATTTTTCATTGATCTTAAACTTTTGAGTTATAATTGCGACACCCTGCTGGGTGAAATGCTTTCTTAAAATGACTCAGTAATTCCCAATGCTCCATGGAAGCTGTAAGTAACTTTAAAAGAAAACAAGCATACAACATCGTTATGTAATATTAAAAACAAATAAAAAAATGAAAATAATAAGCCTTTGGACTCTGGACATTTGATTTAACAACTTCTTAAACCAACTACAGCAATTTTGGTGTTGTGACTTACTTTTTCTCATTAAAGTATCTTTGTGACCCACTGCGGGGAGCCCCCTTGGTGAATTGAGTGTAATCATCAAAGTGGGTGATATTGAACATGATCATCAGAGTGGTGACCCTCCACATCCCACTAACATTATAAACAAAAGCAAGATGCAACACCCCTGTGGAAACCCGCAACCCAGTGGTTGAGAAACACTGGACTACAGTATTCCTTCATGCTGGGAACCTACAGCTTTTTGGATTGATCCTGTAATGGAAATATAAATATAACTAATCTGGTAACATTTTAGAATAGGATCAACCTACTGTGGTGTTGCGGGTCCACAGCTCCTATCAGGAAGGCCACTTTTAAAAAAATAATCACCGCACTCGCGGCTTAGCGAGTAGGCATGGTTGTGTGGCTGAAACAGGTCTTGGGGAATTTGTGATGTGGGCGTTTTTCACCTAAGTGCACAGGTGAGAGACGGCCCGCATCCGTAATTGTTCCCGGGAGCTGCTGATTGCCACAGCTGCCACATCCTCTTCATAAATAGAAGCATGAGGCGGCTAGGAAAAAAATGAGAAAGGAAAGAAAGACGGAGGTTGCTGGAGAGCAGGAAGCAGTGTGGCGAGAGAGCCGGCGCGAGCAAGTGCACAGGCTAAAGGCAGGCAGCTGGACAGTGAGCCCTTGCAGGGGTGTTTGGCCAACACTTAGGGCAGTTGGAAGTGGTCGCACCCGCAGAGCATTTTATGAAGGAACGGGAGTGACCAGAAGAAGTACGGCTGGCCGCGTAAGGCCGAGAAGGCAGCGGGAGTCAGCAGACTTGGAAGTAGAAGCCCCAACGTGAGTGTCCTGGCCGTTGGGTGAAAAGCCAAGTCTCGGTCTTGGGGAGCTCAACCGAAGCCAGGGATAGGGAAGCCTCCAGACCAGTTGAGTGAGTGAGAAGGTCAGCTGCTGAGAGGGCCACTCTCCTGTTGCAGGGCCCAGATGGGAGAAGCAGGAGAGCTGCCAGGTAAACAGAAGACACCGGGCTTATTTGAAAGGACTGCTTCCAGCGTTTTAACTTCATCGTTTTAAAGGATTTATTTATTGTTTTAACCTCCACATTTTACATGTTTTTATGGATTATTTATTTAATGAAGATTTTTCAGATACTGCATTTAATTGGGACACTGTTTTGTTGATTGTATTTAATAAAAGCACTTGACACCTTTTTACACCATCCTCTTGCTCCATTGTTGTGCCTCACTACCGAGCTCATCGGTAACATTACCGATGGTGAAGGGTTCAAGGGCTCCAGAAACTGAAAGGGAGCATGGAGTGAACCCATATCATCACACCTACATGCATCCATTCATCAGGATCTGCTGTGTACTAAGACCTTATTAAACACTTTGTTTAGTATTAAAACATCTATGTAAATACTAAAGACAACACTTTAGAAAAGAGGTTCACTACAATTCTTTATTTATATAGTAATAAATTTCTGATAGATACATTAAATTAAGCTATTAGTCCCTATTCTGCAGTGTTAATGCTATAGACAACCAGGACACACACAGTACTCTTTTATTTGCAGGATGACAAATCAATGGACTGCAAATGCAGTCAGAACAGATGATAATGTGTTCTAGGCTATTGTCAATACCAAACCACTGGTGTAAAAAGGCAAAAATACACATGGTGTCATGTGATCACCTTAGTGACTCTGGGAAATGACACTACAATTGTGGCGAGGTGGTGGATTGCTTTTGAGATAATGGAATAATGAAAGTAACAAAAACACCACTGTGCAACCAAAAGTAGTCTTTGGAAAAGCTGGGATAAAAATATACAGAATGATATATTTTTAAACATAACATCATTTTAATACATATAAATCACTAATATGGCAACACTAAAATACCTGGATATTTTTCACTGACCTTTTAAAATAGCATGCAATAGACCCATCCCCAGACTTAACAGTTGGCAAGGTGTTCATTTCTTCAAAATCTGCTTGTTTGTTTTTCTGTGGTTGTGGCCAAAGAGTTTTAACCACATCTGTGCAAATAACACTTCCAAAATGCCTCTGCCTTATGCAGATGTTGTTTTGCATACTTAAGAATTAATTTTGGTGAGGCAGTTACATTTTTCTTCTGAGGCTCTTCCATGAAAGCCACGCCATGTCCTTGTAAGTAATGCTGTGCAGCAGATCAATGTACCACCACGACTTTCTCAGTTAAACCTGTCTTCAGGGCCCTTACATTCATTGGGAAGTTTGATTTGCCTTCCCTCGGTTTTCTTGGTCTTCCAGATCTTGTCTTGACCTCCATGGCTCCCCTTAACTGCTTAATGACATTTCGTACTATGGAAAGTGTTAGCTGGAGGCACTTTGTATACATAATTTCATTTTTAGATCCTCACAAGAGCCCATGGTTGTTGACTATAATTTAGGCTCTGGAATTGTCATCAGGAGACAATTCCTAATGACAACTATTGACCAGACAAACACCCACTGAGTTAAAGCCAGGCCAGGATAAATGACCTAACAAGTTCTGAGTCCTTAAAACTGCAAGGGTGTACAAACATTTACAAATAAATCTGTAAATTACAATTTTTATAAAAATGTTCATTATTTAAGTTTGTTTGCTGTCAGAGTTCTGTTTATTTTTTTACTTCAAATGTCAACAAAATATGTCATTTGGCCAAGGGTGGCCAAACTTTTCATGGAACTGTATTCCATTTTAGGAAACATTATAAAAGTAGCAAAAATAAAACATTACTAAGAAGAAAACTAAGAATGAAAGGCCACTTTAGCCTTTGTACTATCTTTTTGTTTATTTTTTAAATATCTTTTACCATTCTGTCAGGAATGTTTGAAGCTTCTGCTTTCAAACTTGGTAATCAATTCAAGGAATTAAATGGATGTGTCACTCTTACTTGCACCTTTCACCCATTTTCCAATTTGGGAGAATTAAATCTTAGCCAAAAAGAAGTACATTTTTTAAGAACGTCAGCAAGATATGCTACACAAATAAAAAGAAACAGGAAACGTCTTATGTAGGAAAATCTGCAGAAAGAATTGTGAGAGGGAAGGAATAAACAAATATTTTAAAAACTATCAGCTCAAAAACTTACATCATTAAGCCATCTGCTTGACATAGGTTAAGACTGATTTAAAGTATACTTTCACACATTTCGCACAGTTATTATTTTTCCTCCATACTAAGATAACTCAGATCCATCCCGCTACATTTTGTAATCAGCATCATGCAAGTTTAAATACCAATTGATTTAAGTTAGTCTTTCTGTCCAGATCAGGTCAACTGACCACAATCTAGTAAGCAGTTCTTTGACATGACCAATAATAATGATTCTGCCAGTTTCATTTCTGGCTATAAAATGTTAAATTAGCATAATTTTCCTAAGTTATATGATTTTGCATAGTTTTGGGGGGAAGGATCAGATGTTTCCATTCTAGTCAATCTCCTTCCTTACCACCTTCAGTTCTTTCACCTAATTAAATTCTCACTCAGTGCATTCTCTATGTTATGTTTTTAAATATAATCCTAAAATCACATTGTGCTCCCAGTAACCTTTATCTACCCTTTATTTCATGACTTACTGTAATGGTGGGGACAATGTCAATTTGATGCTTCATCTTGGCTTATTTCCTACTTCATTTCTGTAGTCGGCAGATTTTCTTTAATTTTTATCCTTAAACACAACCATTTTCTGCCTAAAATGAAAAACATTTTACTACTTCGGTTCATTCAAAATTATTTTACTTGTCTTTCATTTCTTATTCTAACCTTAACACAAAACAGAAAACTGTTTTTTTTCTTCAAAGAATGACCCTTTACAAATTGATGCTTTTAAAACTACCATCCCAAGCAAAGACATAGGACAGAGTGGCACCTTTACTGTTTCCTGGACATGGTTTGATCTTTATTGTCAGTTTGATCTTACAGGCATCCTGAAGATTCTGTACTTTGCTCATATTTATTTGATAAATAGCACTGTTGTCATCTGCTGGCCAGTGCTGTCAAATCAGCCTAAAAGATTATCTTAATAAACCCTTAAAGCGAATAATACATATGTAACATAAAAGAATTACACCTTAGTAATATTTTGTTGCATATTACACTCATTCATGGCCCTGTTGTACAAACAAATAAAAAAGTAAGTTTTTCTAAATTAAAACTAATGGATTTATGAACATTGCCAGCTAAAGACTGGAAAAAGCAACAAAATGTTTACCATTCCTTGTAAATGTATTCAGTGATGATGTTTCATTTGTAAAGTTATATATTTGTAAACATCCAAGTTATAATATCTCTTGCAATTAACTATTCTGATAAAATAAGATAAAGTGAATATATTGAAAGAAAGTAATTTTTCAAAAGCCAACTGATCCACATAATCACACGATTAAAGTAAAAAACTGTTGAACTCTACTGCATATGTGCTATTGCATCTGACCTCTAAAATAAAAAATAAATTCTAAAGAAAAAATTTCTCAGTAAAAGTCCAAAAATCAAAAAAACAGAACTAAAGGATTCAAATAAATTAAAACACAATTAGAAAAAATGAATCAATAATTCAGGAAAACAAAGTGAGCGAGATCAACGGTGAAATATTTTCTAAGAATGACTCATAAGAAACAAAGAACCTAACAGTAATGGCTTCAAGCACTTTGACTGGGTTAATGTTTAAATATAAGAGTAGAAAAAAAAATTACTGTTTCTGTTACCACAAGAAAACTGTTTCACAAAATTTTTAATAGAGGACAAAGATAAAATGTCATGTTATAGGAATTAGTATGTGCAATAGGTTGACAAATGATATGCTTTTCTTTATATCCTTAGCTCTATTTTATTACTGGCCACAAACCGTTGCCCAGTCGGTTTATCAAATTCCTCCATTACTCTTAATTTTTCCCTGCTCTCTAAGCTTTACAATTATCATGGTATCCTTTTAGCTTCTAAAGCCACTTCTCAGACCATACATTTTGGTTAATTTCAGCCGTGCAAGAGTCTTGAATTTTTTGCTGGAAGCAACACTTAGAAAGTGGGATCTTCATCTTCTTATAAAATTGTCTGCTGCCATCACCAGACTCATAAAAGTCGATATATTTTTGCCTGAGATCTTCAGACAATTCTCTGATTTTTCTTATGATGAATGGTACTGTCTGAACTGCTTCTGTGTGCAGCCTCTTTTTAAGCCCAGTGGCAATCAAGTTGACTCAGAAAAGTTACAAACTTACAGAGGATTTTAAGAAAGTTCTGCTTCCTTTACAAAACATAATATTTTACCTTTCAAAGGTATTTATTATTAGTAGATTAAATTAAAATCACATGAATAAAGTCACAGTATTGTTTTAACATTCAGTGAGTTGTACCAACTGTTTTGCAACGTTCACATTACCTTATTTTAATAGTAAGCATGCACATGTCTGCTTTTGTAAATAAATTATCCATTGCATAATTACTTGCTGACATTGCAGGCTTTTGCACCAACTATGATAATAATATTTCATTAGTCAATAATGAAGGTCTCTGAAGTTTATTACTGTACTAACTGTGTTACCTGGCTTCGCGTGGAAAAGTTCATAAGTCGGCTTTGCATGGAAAAGTTCATGAGTCCACAGATGTGAATGTATATGCAAAGCAGTATTTGAAACGGATATAGATAAGTGATATGCTGATGTATTAATGTGAAAAACGAGGAGTGTGGAGCATTTTCACATTATAAATTCAAATGCCTCTACCTAAGAAGGACATTAGTCCTTTGGACTTTTCAGCACCATGATCGAAGTAAGTGTGTTGAGGTTGGGGGATATTCTCTCCCTAAATGTTTTTAAGTGCCACTAATGAAGAACAGGGTTGAAGGTGGGAGGTCAATTTTCTGCGTCACGACCAGGTGCTGTAGGTCCATGAGGCAGAAAGGATAACCACAATGAGAACCAAGAGCGCTTCTAGTAATGCCGATATTCAACAGCAAAAAGCAGAGCTTGCCAATAACTGAACTTTGTAACTTCTTGGGGCTTTGTTGAACTTTCTCTTTCCTTTACACAATGTGATCACACCTCTTTTTTTCCTGTCTAGGATACCATTCCATCTTCAGTTATCTGTTCATCCTATTCGCTAGTGGTGCTATTCATATATCCCGAAAGCACAAAGCATATAAACTAGCATAAAATTAATATAAAAAATGACTAACTTTCTTTTCTTTATTACATCACAAAATTTAGATCAAATCAGTCACGGCATTTTTGAGATTTTGGGGAATTTAGTTTTTCTACTGTAAGGAAGGCTTTTCTCCTAAATATTGATATATTGAAATATCCTTTCTTAGTGGATGCTTACTGCCCTTGATGTACAGTCCTGCCAAATTTTAGCTTTTTAATTAAATAGAAAATAGTGTTTTTGTTGATAAATGAGTAAGTGCTTGAGTCAGTCAGTCAACCTTGCATTAAACATGAAGATGTTGTATAGTAGTTTCTGCTGTAAACAAATTCAGTATGGAAAGAGTTCTAGAATGTAAGTTGCATTTTAAGGAAAAGGCTGATCCCTTTTTTAGTATCTATTCCAATTATGAAAACATAAGGTGTTTTTAGTGAATTAATGTTGTGAAGAGTGGTCCTTGGTGATGGGCTAATTTTAAATAAGCACGCCTCGCACCGTGCTGTTCTAATCAGGTGCAGGTATTAAGTGTACGCGCTTCCCTCCAGGAACTGATAGGGTGGGTGCCTACTGAATTGAAAAGGCACATTTAAGTGTGTGCATCAGGCAGGTGCCTCATTAGTTCCTTGGAGGGAGCAGCATGGCACAGTTCGGAGGGGAGGAAGAAAATAAATGAGAAGAGAGAACAGAAACAGTATATGGAGAGAGCAGCATCGGGTAGAGAGAAGAGACGGGCCAGACAGCCCGTATGGTAAAAGGCAGCGCGATCTTGGGTCTCGTGAAGGAGCGATGGAGTGGTATTCCGGGGGCTGGTTTGCTCCACTGAATAAAATGTGTGGAGTGGGTGCAAGCATGGAGGAGTTCTCCCAAGGGACCCAAGGTACAACTGCGGGTGCATGAAGGATGAGAAGGAGGAAAAACAATCCTGTATGGTCCGGTTGGAACCACATGGGCAGCTAAGATGGGGGCTGAGGGATGAAGACTGCAGCTGTTAATGTCTCTGCCGACTGAGCGAGCAACGGTTGAGCTGGGGAGACAAAGATGGAGTTCTGCTGGGCATGTCTGTCTGTGCATTAAGGATCCAATGTATTGTTTTATGCTCCTCGTTTTAAAGCTGGATTTTAAACTCATGGATTTCACTTTTTTATGTATTTATGTAGTGAAGACATTTGGGAACTGCACTTGGGGACACTGTTTTGATTTTTTTTTTTGTGTAATAAAAGCATTTTAGCATTTTTACACCTACCCCTTGTATGTCCTCATTTGCCCAGCTCATCCCAGTCCCAGAATTTGAGGTGGCCACATGTAGCAGGGAGAGTGGAGCCAACCTGCACCATCAATAAATGTTGTTGTTGCTGTTATCACAAATGTTCACCTTGATTGAAATTAGGTGGAATGAAAACTAGCAATAATACTGAGACCTAAGACTAAGATAAAGAAGCACATTGCCAACCAATAAAAGAATAGTCAAAACTAAACTGTTGAAGATCTAAAAGTACACATTTTTCTACAAATATCTAATTTTATACAGCGCACACTTAGACTAAGATCAAAAAACCAGGATCAAATTTATACTTGTTTTAAAATGTATAAAAATCGAATAAACCAATGCAGTACTGTTCATGCACAACTGTCATAAGGATGGCGCATAAATATTGTAAAGATATGTAATTAGAAACAAATATACTTTAGATACCAGTTGTTGCACTAATTACTATAGATAAGAACTACTACAAATAAGGTCTTAGGAAAGACTTGTTAAAAAGCAAGTGCTTACCAGCTGGCCTGAGGAAAGGACATGAACCAGCCGGCAGCTGGACTGAAATGGGGGGTGAGTCTGCCCGAGTGCAGTCATTAGGAACGACACACTCACTGGTGCAAGTGGCATGTCAAGGGCCATTAGAAATGTATAAAATTGAGTCCCTCTCCCTCGCTCTCCGTGTCTCAGCTGCTCCATTCATGGAGAATGCCATTCCATCAAAGGGCCATGCCGGCCAAGTCGGAACGGATACCAATCAACATATCAAGACAGACAGCCAACTGGTAGCCTATTATCCAGGTTGTATTAGTACTATTTTTCCAACACTCACATTTGTATTCTACTTATAATTTGAGCATATTTTCTATAATACATGCATAAATATCTAACTAATCGCCTGGGGTTATAGATGTCAAAGAAAGTGGGAAGTGTTGAAGTACAGTATGGTAAGAGTGTGGCATGAGTATGGGATTTTGGGCATTGTGTTATCATCTACGTAAAAAGAGTAACAGAAAACATGGTCACCGTCAAAACCTACCACAACAAAACAACAACCACTTGTTAAATTCATTAATTTACAGATGTTCTTTGCCTCTAAAATCTAACACAGGATGTAACACAAATTATGGGTTATTGAAAAAAATGTTTATGCATTGATCATCTACCATTGGCATGCAATCTTCTAGTAGACAATTCATAAAGAAACCACCTCCTTGTTAGCAAACATTTATCTTATCTTATGCACAACACAAACTTCTTCTCTTTTGTTCAGTTTGTCCCCTACTGTCCCCTAACAAAGAAACCAGAATTAGCAAAGGTCTTCAAGTTAGCTTTGACTTCATGAAAAAGTTGAGTGTGAAACAATGTCATTAGAATTGGTTACTGGGTATAATATATCAACTTGGAAACTCCCACCACCTTTTATCCCTATCCATTCATCCTTCTAAGCAATTATCAATGATGCTGACAACTTCGGGATGATTTATACTTCAGTTGGACTTTGAAAAGACAGTGCCACAGTTGGAAAGTTATAATAGTATAGGTGTATGTTCAGAATCTGAATGTTTCATTATGAATGTCACACGGACACCAGCATGGATGTGTGCAAAGCACCACACAAAGTCTAGGCGAATACACTGTGCTTATTCACTTTCTGTCAAGTAAGGTCATTTTTCTTAATGTTTACAACTCTTATAGATAGAGAATTCAAATGCATTATTATTATACTAAATAACTAAAAAGCCTTCTTTATTTAACAGAAATTGATGTAGCAAACACATTTATAGGAATAAATTGTGTTCAGTAAGATAGGAGTAAGTGTATTACACTTATATAAATGTTAAAATAAAAAATAAGATGTATGGTGATGACTTACACAGCACTAGCAAACAATAAAATAAGAGCAGAATAAATTAACTCCATTCAGTTAGTCTAAATTTATCAACCACTCTATGTAGGCATTACTGAGAATGTTCTTATATACATGAAAGTTTGCTTTATCAAAATTTTGTGTAATAATTGTGGATAAACATAAATCTTTTAAGAAAATGGTCTTTGATGGATGAGTCAACTAGCATATTAACACACATGCTATTTTGGTGATGTCTGAAATAGGAGGGTTTGCAGATACTCTTTCAAAGAACACATTTCATTTTTTCCTACCATAAATTACATTATTATAATGCTATAATAATCAACATGCTCATTCATGATTAGAGATGTACAATAACACAATTTATTTGCTGCCACACTAAAAGTAAAAAAATATATACAAACTAAACATACAATTATACACAAGTGATTAAAAAATGGCATTAAAAGCATTAACTCCTGGGGTGCTGCCCAATATTAAGTAAATGCTAAGGGATTTACTTGTGAGAAGTCCCTGCCTAAGTTGATCTATTTTCTAACAGGACTCTCTATCAAATACTTCAATTTCTGTATTATTTCTCTAAATTTATTCCATCATGGCTAGAAACAAAACATTGATAAGGTGTGGTATAGAGAAAATAATCCAAAAAAGAACATTGGGTACAACCAGCTACAATTTGACAGAGTCAACAACATACTCTTTCACCTTTAACAAGGCAGGTGAAAATAAATGGAGAAATATCAATTCAAACAAAAGCACAAAGTCAAACCACAAAAAACTGCCCAAAAATATATTGTATGCTTATCTTATGAAAGCTCTATCATTTGATATGCTGTAGATGTACTGCTTTCCATTTTTTGAGGTCCGATGATTAGGATTAAAAAGAAAACCCAGCATCACTATACATAAGGAAACCAATAGCACCAAGCAACAAATACATTTTGTTTTATATTTTTTATATTTTTAATAATTATGATAAATTTTTACTTACCAGCTTGAGCCTCTGAAGTGGTATGTGGCTTGTGTCAATAGAATTACGCTTACTTTGGTTACCAAATTTCACTTCAGGCACAGCCAAGGCACACATCACATGAGCCCATCTGAAACGGTCAAAGATGAGAAACATCTATAAAATGAACAGGGTGTTGCATTTCTCCTTTTAATAACTTTAAAATATCACTTTCTTGTTTTGTAACTGACTAGAGGAAGAGTACCCGACTAGGCTGTCAAATTCCTTAATCCATACAAAGATACTGCATGATGTTGGACATCTAGCTGTAACCTGTCTATGACTCTTCACAAGCCTCCTCCTTTCTACAGTAGGACCACCACTGACTTGTTTATTGATAGTGATAAGAGAAACAATTTGCACAAAATTGAATTCATGGCAAAATTTGAATTCTGATTCACAAAAAAGTTTACAAAATAAATGGTGTTTTCTATATGCTCTTTCCCATATGCAAAAATATGGGAAAATTGATTCTGGTGCAGAACATGGAAAGAGTTGCATAGATAGAGAGCAATTACCTGCATGTATTTCAGGGGCCCTTCTTTGCTGGTAAATTGCTTTGGATTTTGTTTATGGCCACCACTGATTCTTTGGAA
Organism: Erpetoichthys calabaricus; assembly: GCF_900747795.2. NCBI lineage: Eukaryota > Metazoa > Chordata > Cladistia > Polypteriformes > Polypteridae > Erpetoichthys > Erpetoichthys calabaricus. The sequence continues at coordinate 45,533,075 of NC_041400.2, forward strand.
TGATCCTGACTTGGATCAGCTTACAGAGTTAGGAAAAGTGGGCACAAATGGTGTTACCTCTGACCCAAAATGAGTGGAGTGAGGCAGAGTTAGTGGCATGTATGTCCAGGTAGGTAGTGTGTGTAGCAGATAAGAGCACATGGAACTGCAATGATAGAGCTGCTGAAGTTTGGAGTGGTTATAGCCACACTGCAGGGAGGCAGAGGAAGTAGGCCAATTTTGGCAACACAGTAACCCTAAGGGATAAATATATCTTGCTCTCCACATAAAACAACTTTAAAAATACCACCAGAAACAATTTCGGTAAGCCTCACATTTCATATGTGTGAATTAGAATGCAAAACATATTTTAGGGGCAATTAAGCAAAACCTTATGAGAAATAATACTCCTATCTTTCAGTCATCATTGTTTATTGAACAGTATAAATTCTTTATATCCATGCAACGTACTAAAATCCCAAGAAGGTTGATTTTACAATCAAATTTACACTCATGCGCCTGGTGAACATTGCCAGGTAGTGTGTCTAAACCTTTAATCTTGACTGTTCTACAACTGAATCACAGACACACAGTTGAGCTGCTGATACTTGTCTACCTGCTTTAAACAGCATTGCTGAGACATAAGGTGTTGCCAGTAACAGAACAGCCAATTATGTGGGAATGTTTGGTTTTGGGGATGTCTAATAGCAGACATTCAGAACGTTTGTAGTATCAAAACACACAAAAGAACAGAATGAAAATAAAAAAATAAAAGCTAGAAATAAAAACTGTAAAAATGCCTCTTTTGTGTTTGACAGGTAGTCTTATAATAACTCAAGTGAAATTCGATCTAAATACTCAACATACAATTTACATTGTAACTGAACCTCTAGTTTCAGACAAGTATCAGCATTCAGATGAGCACTCGGAGAATCAAAGGTGTTCTCAGTTATTGATCACTAGCAGGATTTTCCTTACACAATATTTTCTATTTCTTTCACTTTAGCAAAAATTAAAGAGACAGTAAACATTTTTACAAATGATAATATATACAGTATATGGTCATATAGAATGTAAGAAAATAATTGTGGTGGAATTTCACAGTTTTTGTAATAGTAATGGAATGAAGATCATACTTTTTCTTCCTTGAATCAATATACAAGGGTGGACAAAATATAAGAAACACCTGACACTCTATTAATATTAAATACCTAATTAAGGAGCAGGACCACCCTTTCTTTCATGCAGTGAGTATACATGCACACACATAATCGTGTTAAGGTGAATAACCTGAATAAGCTAGAAACCCGATTTCTCAATAATCTATGTTTAATGCGTAAGTGATCTTTTGCAAATCTTGTGTCAAAAAAGCTCCGATGTCATTAATCTGTGCAGAAAAGAGTTAAACATCATCATCGGCCACCGTGAATCAGAAAATAAGCATGACATCTGTAAATAATTTTCTTTTGTTTTATAAATGTGCTTAGTAACATTAATGCTTTCTTTATAAGTTTCTGTTGCTGGAATAAATGCAGCAAACTCTTTTCTGCCTGACTGCATGATTGAGCCCTGCAAGGGACCCGGTATATTTTCTTCTTGTCTTATACACAGTGCTGCTGGAATAATAATAACGCAGGTATTTTTACTTCAGTTAAGTACTGAGTTAAGTTATTTGTTTCTTTAAAAAGTAATCAGACTATAAAACACACATTACTTTTAACATGTTATCCTACTGCTCTCAAGATCGTATTGCTGAATTTAGTACTGAATGTTCAGCTCATCAACACAAATTTAGCTCTTTCTAAAATATTGGGAAAGATTATTTCAGCCAGATGAAGGAATAAAGTGATCACCCCAGAATTTGCCACTGGTAAAGTGTTTTGTGGACACTTCTACCCGTGGCTACTGAATGCGTATGCAAAGCAAATACATGTACAGGCTGACAGAGTGCAACAGACATGCGCAGACTACAAAATCCTTAATAATTCCATTAAGGGTTTACATGGCCAAATAATCGGACTAATCTACCTCTGATAATCAGGTGTCTCATAGGCCAGTTCCTCTATTCAGAATAAGAGCTTAAATGACATTTTAGAAATCAGATTACTATGAATAATCTGGTTATTGAAGCGCATGTAAACATGCTAATGGGCATCTTTAATATTTCATGGAATGCTGCTATATAAGGTCAAGTCAAAAAGTAAGTACATCCTATGGAAATGTTGACTTTCTGAACATATTTGAAAGGCAAACAAAAGATATTCATGCAGACTGTGCCTAGAGGTAAAGTCAATACACTTGAACAAAAGCATAATTCAACAAAAATATTAACAGATGTATTATAGGGAAAATGTAAGTATACCTTTGGACTCAGAGGATGGTATTTCACCCATCTCTGTCTCTGACATCGACTTAGTGAAATCTGTGACTACTCCTCCATGTAAAGTTCCTTTAGTTACAGGAACTGCCCTTTTCTAATACCCCCACAACATTTCAGTGGGACTCAAGTCAAAATTTGCTTCTTTTTGAGACATTCCTTGGTGGATTTAGTAGTGTGCTTTGGATCATTGTCATGTAGAAAGGTCCATTTCTGGTTCAAGTTCAACTTTCAGACACAAGGCCTTGCAATCTCCTCAAGCGCATTTTGATATGATGCAGAATTCATACTTGACATAGTTTGTGGCCAAACAACTCTATCTTCGATTAATCTTCTCCAAGCACATTATTCCAAAATGTTTTGTCTTTGCTTGTATGTTCAATGGCAAACCGTAGTCTTGCTCTAATGTTCTTTTTGGACAACAAAGGATTTTTCCTGGTACACCTTGCCTGCAGGTCAAATTTATGCAATCATTCCTGATTATAGATGCAGGCACATTGATGCCAACTTTTCTAAGAGTTATCTCCATATCCCACAATGAAAATCTGACATGTCCTGGAACAATTAGCAGTCATTTGAAATCTCCTCCAGTTGCAGATGACTTTCCTTAAAGAGGAATGATTGATTTCAAATAATTTGGCAATCTTTTTAAATCCCTTTCTAGAGTCATTGGCATCCACAACCTTGTTTTTGAGGTTCTTAGAGCGCTCTTTTGATCCTAGCATGATGACACCACATAAGTCAATAGCAATGGTTTAAATGATACAGGTTCCACCTGCATACTTTTTAAGGAGGTTCTAGACATTGGCACCTAATATAAAACACCTAATTCAAATTTAATTAACCTGAAGTGGTGATAAATATGGGGGGCACTTACTTTTTCCACCTGCATTTTTGTTAATTTAGATTATGAGAATGAATACACCACTTCAATTCATATGCCATTTGTTCAAGTATATCACTTTTATCTGTGTGCATTTTTGGCATCAGGATTTAACGATTCCTTGTTCAAATATGATGAAAAAGTCAACTGTTTTTATGGGGTGTACTAACATTTTCACATGACTATAATTTCCTACCTGTACATAGTGGGATACTTTACCACTTTTCTGGAAGGTTAATTTCCAGTTCTTTGAAGGATGTGGGAGTTTGTCCTTTGTGCTGTTAAACTTACTATAAAGGTTCAACTATATTTAGAGCTGGTGATAGGGGAAGCCTTGGAAGCAGTGAGAGCTTAGCCCACTGTTTAAGAAACCACTCTTGAATTAATTTAGCAGTGTATGTGGAGAGTATTATCATCTGGAATTGGGGTACATCATGAAGAATGGATGTTTGCACCATAGGGTGCACCTGATCCTGTAATGACTCACACAAGATGACTGCCCATACCATTATGGATCCTGCACCCTATTTAACAAATGGTAGAGACATTGCGAGTTGAATTAATCCTTTGACTTTCTCCAAACATAAACCTTTCTGGATGTAAGAAGTAGGGTTAAAGACGACTTAACCAGACCATAATGCCCTTTTCCATTGCTTAATAGTGCAAGGTTTGAGCACCTGACATATGGTCATGCATCTTTGTGCATGTACTGGCCTTTGGTACACAGCTGTCCTACCACACACTTCAGCTTTATAAAGTTCATGGGGCACAGTTTTAGTTGAGTCTGAGTCACAGAAATGATCATGCAACTGTGGTAACTGTTAAGGCTGTACTTTTGTGGGTACTCTCCTGTGAAGTGTATGTCTGTCTCTACTTGTGACCACTTTTCTTCTTTGCCAATATAGTTTGATCATACTTGGCACATTCTGTCATCATTTTTGAGAATACTTCCCTTGACACATGAAATAATTCTACAGTTTTTGTGACCTATGCACCGGAAATTAGGGCACTATTTGGCCTCTTTGGAACTCTGTTTGTTGCTTCATGTTGCTTTGAAAACCCACATAGGGAGAGTTTTGGAGCATACTACTGCACTTATTGTGTTGCTTTTGTTTGAATGGGTTGTACATTGTTTCTTAAATTAAAATTTAATTTAAAAAGTGGTAATTGTCAGATCTTTTTTACAGTTGATACATCCTACTAATTGTTAATCAGCCCAACATGAATCACCTTTGAATCTGCATTTGTGATTAGTTACTTCAAACTAAAACCTCATATGTTGTTTCCTTTATTTTGTCCACAATTGGTTAAATGTGTATAACCACCAGAGGTCATGTAGTGAGTCAATGTAAGGATCTGAACCAGCAATTTTGCTGCATCCAGTCAATAACCATCACTACCAGACGATACTACTTACCTTAGTTTTGCTCACTTTTCCAAATGTTCCTATGTATTGCTTATGTATTAAGGTAACATAATTGGCTTACTTTACTGCATACTTCTGATACTTTTATACCTTAAATTTCTGATTTCCACACTATATAAATCTGGTAAAAGCCTAACAAAGTGGAAATAACAGATAAAACTTTGTGGATATAGGTTATTGCTAAGCATCATTAAAAGGGCCTTACTTGTCATCAGTAGTCTGCTTCAGTGCTCCACCCCTTAAATTGCAGAGACAGCACTCCTGAATAAAAATGAAGCAAATATATTAAACTGAGCTAGTCATACTGCTATTTATTTGAGTAAAACACTTACCCATTATTGGAGTGTCACTGCCACCATAATTGTAAAGCTACAAATCACAAAGCTGTCACTTGTGCTGTTTATGTATTACTTTCAGTAGACTGCATCACGTTAATGCTGACAAACTGAGGAAAACAGACCCATTTACTGAACATTAATTAAACAAATGCCAATACAACAGGGCTCAAAACCTGTTTCTCACTTTACAAAGCCATTTGTTTTCATTCAGCTTCACTGAAGCCAACAACTGTTGAAACGAAAAAAGTAATATGAGTGTTGGAATAAACAAATATTACAGCTGCTGCTGCTTCATAACGGATTTGATTAGAGCATCTGATGTAAGTCCTTTTACAAGAGAAAGTGAGGATTGTCAACGACGGAAATTGTAAAGTGAAAAAAAAAAAAAACTTAAAATTAAATTTTCAATGAACTATGAATGCATCATATTGTAAAAAAAAAAGAACACAATGCTTAAGTGTTTGAAACTCTATGATTCTATGCAGCATAGTGGGGGCGGAGGTTTGCTTTTTTATCGCATAATGTCATATGTCTGCACTGGGGAGGTCATTCTAGGGATACTGGGAAGAAATGCAACACTTGTTTTTACAATGCAATTTTACAGAAGTGTCTGACAAAGTTGATGGTCATTGGCAGGCAGAGGATCATGTCACCTGATGTTGCGATCTGGGGTCATCCCAAATCTGCTTTATGGGATTAAGATAAGGACAGAAAGAAGCCCACACCACCCTTCATTCCTCAGGACAGCTGTGACAAGAGTAGGTTTGTGTGGCCTAGCATTGTCCTGGTAGGAGCTCAAATGTCTAAGAGGTTTGAGCAAAGAGTATTTGACAGGTTATCTTGCTTTAAGGCCAGTAGCATCCTTCACCACTGTGGTATAAAGGATGCAGGCACTGATGTGCTGATCATGCTCTGAAAGAAAAATTTTCTATTTGAGGCATTAGGAAAGGCATAATAAACTGACTATGCATGCCCTTGTCTTCCTAAGGTCTGAATTAAGTTATTTTTAAAGTTGACCTGATTGGACATTGTTTCACTTGGACCTCATTGGTTAAAATGCACTTAAAGGGCTTTGTCTGAGCAAGCTGTAGTCCCTCACTGCACAAGCTGTAGTGCTGTTTTTTTTTTTTTTTTTTTTTTTTTTTTGTTCTTTATTTCGTCTTATACGATTTCTCATATTAGAAATTTGTTAGTTTTCGCATACCCCTTGGGGTCAGAGCGCAGGGTCAGCCATTGTACAGCACCCCTGGAGCAATTACAGGTTAAGGGTCTTGCTCAAGGGCCCAGCAGAGTAGGATCTCTTTTGGCAGTGACGGGGATTCGAACCGGCAACCTTCTGGATACCAGTTTAAAGAGTCTAAAAGAAACTGGCAATGTTTTGCAAAAGTACACAAGCTTTGAATAGAGTTTTCTTATTCCAGACAAATTTGTATTTAATTATTTTATCAGTTTATAGCTATAACTGGATAAACAATAACTGCATATTGCTTTGTATTTAACTTAGGAGCAACAGAGCAAAGATCTAAGCCAAACTGTTAGGAATCTTGGCAATTAACTCTTCAGATATATCAGTTTCAACTAGTAAACTGAGTACAGCAATTCAGGACCAACCTTTACTTAATCATTTAAGATGAATATATAAAAAATATTATTATTATTTGTATTTTACTTCTGCACATTAATAATGGTGTTGCTTTGGTTGAGCTTGCTGCACTATGTTATACAAATAATTACCTATAGGAGCTGAGGGATTCTTGTGTGGAGAATTCCAAAACAGAAGAAGCAAATTGAAGGCTACATTCACACTACTAATTATTCTTTTATAAAAGTGAACATTGGTCTCTGTTTTCACCTTTTGTCCACACTACCACAGCATTTTTAACCTCACAAAAACAGAGACTTTTAAAAACACTCGCCAGAGCCACATACTGTATGTCTGAAAATGTTGCAGTGTGGATGGGTGAAAACATTTTTTGATTTTGTAATCGCATACTCTAATCACACACTTATTGGTTTGTTCTTACTATGCTGCCCTTCCCTGACTGGATCCTGCTCATTGCAACCTCTCATTCCCTAGTTGGTTACCCTTATGGAAGAAAATCATATTCTAGCATAGTGGACACAGAGGAACTGCTTGCTTACTTACTTGTGTTGCTTACCTTCATCAATCCAAATGGTGTTTTATACAGTTTGAATGCTGCCTACATGTGCAAAATGCACATCATTTACCAGCTGGTACAGTTTTGCGATGAATCCTGTGACCAGCAGCGTAACTAACTATCCCTTCAAGGAAGACACTTCCTGTTCCTTTTACCTCTGATGTGTGCATGTCCACTGTAAGTGAATGACTACATTATATGTGTTTTCAGTCGTTTTAGTGTTAGTGGAGATACTTTCATAAATAATGTGAAAATGTTAGAATGGATGAAGATTGTTTTCATTTGAAAACAAATTTTTTAAATGAAAACATAGTAGTGCGGTTGTAGCCCAAGATGCTGTCATGGACGTCAGTCTGTATTGGCTGCAATACCGGTACTAAGAGATTATGATTAAAATAAAAATGGTCAGCTAAGACTATTATGAGCTTCAGCAGGGATAACAGTTGCTGTGTGTAATCTCATCACAGCCAGCACTTTTTCTATGCTGCATACAGGGATATAAAAGTCATGAGTTGGTGAAGGGATCTGACTTTCCTCAACAAAATCACCTTAAAAATGGAACTGACTGGTGCCACTATTGTAACCTCAAAGAGAAAATCTAGAATATAAACTTCCTCTGTACAATTTAGGACATAAGCTGACGATATGGTATGTGTAGGTTTTTTTTGCTTAATAAGGAAATGTCCTTCTGTTACCATAATAGATAAGATAATTTATCTATAGGCTAATCCAGAAGCAGCTCTGAAGGGCCTTTACAGCATTATCTGTGAATATGGAAACATACACTCATTGTGACAGAAGACTTCAATTACTGCAGCTTAAAAAGGTGCATCCAAGACATTTCCAAGAAATGTAATATACTACTTTATTACATTTTTCATTGGTTGGTAAATTGTAGAATTACAGTCTTCCTTTACATTTAATATAATATGCTCAGAGTAACACAATGCTGGAGCTTAACTCTGTAGCACTAGGCGCAAATCACTCACACATACCCACACTGGGCCGGCATGATGTCTAATTAATTTAAAATGCAACATTTTTGGGATGTGGGAGGAAACTGGAGAACCCTGAGAAACTCTACATAGAAAACAACTGGGAGCACAATTTGAACATAGAACACTTTATCTGTGTTAAATACAGCATTACTGCACTGCTTCCTTTAATATTCATTTTGATTGATAGTTTTACTTTTACTCAGGGAAAAATATTATTAAGAATTCCAATATACTGCTTACATATGGCAAATAAAAAATAACGTTTTAAATATTATGAGTATTACCATTTTTATATTGTCTATTACATCAAATGTTAGTTTAGGAACCAAATCAATATACAAACCTGAAAGGCTAGATTTACTCACAGGAAACAAAACTCCTGTGCATAATGAACAGCATGCAAGTTAAATATTCTAAGTAATATGATTCCCTTCAGAAACCATTTACTGTAACAATAGTTGGTATAAAGCTAGAATTTAATCAATCATTTCTGGATGTAGAGCAAGAACCAGGGACATAACACTAAAGCAAAGAGTTTTCAAATGTTATACCTGATTTTTTCAGATACTTATTTTTTTTATTCATTTTATAAATATGTGCTATTTTAGCCTATAACCCTATAAAGCAATTCAAAAGTTACTGGACTACTTGATCCATAAGTGCAATTTATAAAACAAAACAAAGCACAAACAAAGACAAACCTAAAAGGAATTGAGAGTAAAAGTGAAGTCCAAAATTGCTGAAAAGTTTCACAAACAGCAGCATTTCAGAATACCAATTTAAAACCATGCAAGACAAAGCTGTTATGAAACTCTCAGGATAAAGAAGATTCATCTAATATTTAAAGATATCCTACAAACCCGGGAATCCTGTACCCTGCCGTCTAGTCAGGGAGACAAGCACAAATCCCAGATTTATACTGAAAAGACTGTCCTGAGGAAATCAACATGGACTAGACCTGGCCGGTTTCATGGGTATTGCAGCTGGGTCCCACAATTATGTCGGATCTAAAATTTCTGCATCTTACTTCTCTACTCTGCACATCATTTAAATTCAGTTTCAAGATTTTCATCTTTAATACATCCTTCCCTTCTGACTCTGAGTAAAAGGAAATTTCAAAATATGCATTATCAGTACTTTATCATGTTTCACTGCAGAAAAATGATCAAGGCATCAGTACTTGAAGAGTTAGGTGTTCTTAAAGGAATATCTCAAACAAAAATTAAATTTTTTATACGTTACTTACCCCATGTAGTTTGTGGTGATGTCCTAGAAAAAAATATTCATCTCATGTTTTTATATAGAATGGAGAGAAAAAAAAGTTATGATCTACTACATAATAAAACACTAAGCTCTGTATGCCCAGTCTTTCAGAGCAATGTGATTGGTCCATTGGACTTTGGTGTGACTGGTCAGTTTGGCTGTGCAAGTGCAAGGAGGAGCAAAGGTGTACGCTGAGAGAGTCACCTTCAAAGATGAAAAGTACACAACCAGACAGGAGGGGAGAAAGGCATCTCATAAGCAATGACAGTCAGAGAAGCAGGCTTATTTGGAACAAGCTGGAGAAAGGGAGTGCCGGTGAAGAGAGGTTCAGACACACAAGGATACTGAGGAAAGATACTGAAGCACATGTGCGGCAAGAGCAAATGTTTTAAAAACTTTTTTGTTACCTGCCTTCAAGAGGTACTGTGACTAGTATAATTAAATTCAATAGTAACCAATGCTGTAAAATTGCACATGATGTCCATGAAAAAAATAAATCTCACTTCACTTGTGTCATATAGTCCACATATAAGTTATCCTGCCTTGTGCTCCAAACAGGCAAAACACAAGACAAGACTCTAGACCAAATAATGATGGGGAGAAGCAGATCTTCAGTTCAGAAAGGCAATCAGATGGGGCTTTATCTTCTTGTTTATGATGTGCACAAATTATTATGGAAGTATGTATTTACCATTATTTAATCAAACAAGCATGTTTTTTTCAGGTTTTAAGCATACAACTGGATAACTTCCTTGTGGATTATGCAAGTAGCATGAAATTTCCTTTTTATTTTTTCCATTGATGGTTTTCGCATGGTTATCCATTGGTCAGGATTGCTGGCTATTATATCATAATTGTTTTTCTCCATTCTGAATGAAATCATGAGATTAAAAATATTTCTCAATCGTCACTACTAAATACAGTATATGGGATAAGTAACATGGGTGGAGTATTCCTTTAATGATAAACATTTTATAATAAATAGAAAAAAAACTTTAAAAATTGAAAGAGACATAGAAAATATACCATGCACTGAGAGTGCTGTGTCAAACATTTTGTATATCAGGAAAACAACAACACTAAAATGACATAAGCAGATTTGCCACGACCCATGTCAGGACCCGGTACAGAACTGTAATAACAAACCACTCCTCATCCTCACAACATATTGGCCATTTAACAACACTGTTACTAACAGCACATTATTAACATGACTTTTATTATTATTATTATTATTATTATTATTATTATTATTATTATTATAATTATTAACAGTTCAACCCAAATGCAAAACATTACCAGCGGTTTTGTTTTTTTTTTCATTTCAAACCAAATGCAAAAATTAGATTGCCTGTTCACATTTTGTAGCACTATAAACCAACTGAAACAAAGCATCTCTTCAACATCATAAAACAAATATATATAAAAATAACAGATCCTATTTTACTGCACTAATTTCTGCAGTAATTATTCCTTCGAGATTTGCCAGTTGCAAACTTATTAATGGCATCTGTAAAACTCACTTGATGTGCAAGCTCCCATTCATTGGACAGGTTGCAAGAGTGTTTAGTCTTGCTTGGTACATTGTTGCACATAATAAAGTAAGTAACTTATCATGGATTTTAGACCACTATCTTTAAAAGAGCTGCTTGGTCAGTCCTGTAGAATAACTGAAATATTACAGAGGTGGGAGACAGTTTTTTTTTACTGTGGTGTGAAGTGGGGCACCAGAAGCAGGGAGCCAAGTTGTATAATGGCTTGCTCCCATTGAAGTCATTATGCATTTCTGCCTCCTGTAGCCCCATGCAGTTGGTGCTGTCATTCTTACTGATATTGTTACTGATGATGTCATTACAAAAAAATGAATTACTGCACAGACCGTTCTGGGCACCTTACAAGCCCAGGGTCCGAGAAGTGTTCCTGTCCACGTCCCCAAAAACCCCACCCCCACCCCGTCTGCACTTCTGGGCAAAAGCAACAATTTGTGTATGAGTAACAGTGCACTATTGCTGTTTATAATATGTGGAGAAAGAATATGTCAGTTTGGGATAATACATAATAATACACTTTTATCAGATTCACAGTAGGTAAAGGGCTTAAAGACTCTGTGATAAGTTTAATTCTTGTAACAGCTATGTAGATGACTGTGTTAGCATAGCTAATCACATGCCACAAGGAGCCACTACATCCCATGTTAATGGAAGAGAATATATACAGTAATACAAGGACAATGGAAGACACCAAACAATTAAGCCAAAGTTCCCTGTTATATTAGGTGGCTCCCTACTACCCTTTGTAATAAATGTGACCTCAGGTGTTACCTGGCCCATTCTTCTAAGAGGAGTAAGGAGTCGGAACAGCATAGACAACTGGGGCTGTAAGAAAGAGCTTTAGGAAAATTACCTCACAGGTACCAGACTCTGGTCACAACCCTAGGAGTTATATCAAAGATATACTTAAAAACAGATCCTGACCAGCACCTAAAAGCTCTTCATAGCCATAAAGTCAAAGACCTTGAAGTTAGGAGGAATGCTGGACAAGTTTCAAAAGGCAGGAGGCCAGGCAGAGAGAGGAGAAGATTCTGGGTGTGACAAAAGGAGAATGTTTCAGCATTTTTGTGGTGAGTAAATGTGTGAAATGCTCATCTGAAAGACTGGGGCCATATCAGCTAAAGAAGAAAAAAGACCTGTTAATTTTGCTTTTTCTCTTTATTTTCTTACTTTTAATTCAGTTAATTTGGGCTATGGGATGTCTCAAGAGCTCCTCCTATTGGCTACAGCATATCTGAGGGAAACTTAAGAATGCTGTACTTCAAAGGTAGATCCATGTTTGTCATATTGCATGTATATATACTGTATAATGTCAGTGAAATTATGAAATGTTGAAAAGGAGGCACACCTACAGTGTTTACATTTGTAAAGCTGGTGAGGACATCAACTAAAACAGCAAGGGTTATAATTTATGACAATTGAACCTTTACCAAATATTAGCTCAAGTGGTTGTAACCGAAGACTTTTTAAAACAGTTATTTCTATTACTATTTTACTTTAAGGGATGTGTATTATTTGTTTTCACTTTGATATTAACAAACATTAAGTACCAAATAATTTAAATTAAATGTATAAGGATTTCATATTTTATCATAATAAAATACTGTATGATACTCTGAGGGATAAACTCTTTGAAATAGCTACTGTATTATACTAATATGTATTTGTATGTGAGTTTTCACCTGAACATTTTAACACCAGTAATGCTGGATACTTCATCTTCACTCCAAAATAAATGAGAGGATTCAGCTAGAGCATCATATTTGAAAAATTCTAGTGTGGGCCTGAGAGCCTCATCTCTCTGAAAAATCACACTGAGCTGTTGAGAAACATGAGTATACATTTAAGATGAAAATTCCAGGCTAGTTGTGGTATCAATAAAACGATATTAACTTTGGGCTTAGAGTTTTAACAGCATGAAAATCTGCAAATCCTAGTATGCAAGAAAGGTAAGAAAATGTTAGGCAATCTCAAAGAATCTGCTGCTGAGACCACATTTTAAATACAATGTGTATTCTAATTATCATAACAAAAAAAAAGATTCCACTAAAAGCTGTACACAGAATCACTGGACTAAATGGAATATCCAACTGCGATGAGCTAAAGAAACTAGTCATTTTTGCGGGTTCATCTAGTTCATCCTAATTCATGTCTGAAAATTCTAAAAGGCACTGATAAAGTTAGTCAGGAAAAAATCTCTCAGCTATGTAATAAATTTCATACTCATGAATACTTCCATAATTAAAGGAAAAACATTTAATGTAGAAATAGGAGGGATCTTCTACACAAAAGGGAGAGTGGAAATGTGGAAGAACTTGATTGGATGAGGCTGGAAAGCAATTTAGCTACTAGGTAACAAAATAAATCAGATGGTCTGAATTGTGTCATTTCATTTGTAACATTACTCATTTTCTTTTTATAACCTTACAAACCCTAGATGAAATATATCTCCATTTATCTTTTATCTACAGTGTACAGATATTGTAAATTCAGGATTTTGCAAAGCATGAAGAACTGATACCTGCAAGAGGACACGGACAGCTTCCATGGTTTTGAGTATCTTTTTTAATGGTTGAGTAAAATTATTTAAACTTTCAAAAGGTATTGAGAGAAGGATCTAGAAATGACAAGAGAGACTATTTTGTTTTTTATGGTGGGTACTGTGTGAGGCACCCTATGTAAGAGTCTACTGCAGGTCTCAAAAAGTATAATAAAGAAGACCAATGCAAGTTATACCCAGCAAGGCAATGGAACATTCACTAGTGTAAAATGATCAATTTCTGTTCTAAGCTTGTTGTGATGTGAAATTTTGCATACAAGTTGATAAATATTTTGTATGTCTTTATATGTAACTTTGACAAAGCAATGTAATATTAGTGTTACATTATTGATAATAACAGCAATGGTTTGATGGTTTAAGAACCCCTTCCCCCCTTTTAGGACTGAGTCTCTTTGTAATTTTACGGCAAGGTTGGGGGAAGTGCCTCAAACAAGTTTGGCTAATATTTCTCTGCAGGACTCCCAGTCAACCCCCACAAGAAAGCCAGGCTGCCTAACTAACAAGCTTTACCTTAACATATGGTTTGGAGGGCAGGTGTGAAGATGTTCTCTGCCCCATTGTTCTGAAGTACGGCTGTTTGGAATTGGCTTGTATCAAAAGCTTCTAAGTACTATGATGCCCTATTGGCTGTAGGGGTTGGACAGAAAATCTATAAATTTGCTTGCTTTACCCAAACCCCCTCTTACCACACTGATGAAAGACCATCTCACACCATGAACTGAAAAGGACAACACAATGAAGAGCACAGTTCGGCAGCCATATTGAGGCAGGCCTGTTCTGAAGAAAGCTGACCACAAATGATGCCTTAACTAGAAACTTTTTAAGTAACTAACAAGTCTGTGTGCCGCCTGAAACTACACATCATCATATATCAGGTTGTATGTTTGCCAATATTCAAATGTAATTTGCACATTGTTATTATTTATGAATATTACCAATATTACCAATTGTGAATTTCCCATTGGGATTAATAAAGTATCTATCTATCTATCTATCTATCTATCTATCTATCTATCTATCTATCTATCTATCTATCTATCTATCTATCTATCTATCTATCTATCAATAATACATTGTTTAAATTGTAACTTAACTCCTGCTTGTCTTTTACTACACCTAATTGCCAGAGGTTATAGATGTAGAAGGGAAGGTGGGAAGAAGTTACAGTATATACTCTAATACCTTATAAACAGTGGTAAGTCTGTGAGATTTGAGGCAATCTCCATCACTGCCAAAAGAGATCCTACTCTGCTGGGCCCTTGAGCAAGGCCCTTAACCTTCAATTGCTCCAGGGGCGCTGTACAATGGCTGACCCTGCGCTCTGATCCCAAGGGGTATGCAAAAACTAACAAATTCCTAATACAAGAAATTGTATAAGGCGAAATAAAGAACAAAAAAAGAAAATTGTATTATTAATACAAAAGGGGAAAGTACAGCAATATAATACTCTGCCAAGACAAAACAAACCTGTACCAGTTTTCTAAGAAACACATTGAGTAAAATAGGGAATTAGGTAAAAGTGTGAAAAAACTCTTTGATCATGTATTGATGTTCTGGATTTACAGTAAGTATATAATGAAAGTAGTCTTGTGGTAAATTGTATTTGGGGTCTGTGATACAGTGCACTCAGGTTTTAGATGTACATAGGTGTGTGTGGAAGTGTGGACAAGCGTACCTGGAGTGTTGATGGGGAGATTGGCTTGACCTGCATTTATGTGTAGATTTGCACGGTTTAGCAGGTTTCTTCATTAGTACTCTGGGGTGTATAATTAGGCACCTGCACCCACTTGTTTATAAAGGATCCTGAAGCGAGAGAGAG
Source organism: Erpetoichthys calabaricus (assembly GCF_900747795.2). Lineage (NCBI taxonomy): Eukaryota > Metazoa > Chordata > Cladistia > Polypteriformes > Polypteridae > Erpetoichthys > Erpetoichthys calabaricus. The sequence continues at coordinate 45,548,427 of NC_041400.2, forward strand.
AGTGAGAGAGATCAGAATGAAAAGAAAGAGAAACAGGGGTTAAGAAAGAAAGAAACAAGAAGGAAAAGAAGAAATGTCAGGATCATGGGAGGCAGGCGGTCGGGAATGATACACCAAAGGGAGCAGGTGGACAGTGCTAGCAGGGCAAGGTCACTCCTGCAAGGCATTCAAAGTGATGGAGCAAACAATCATTCCAAGTAGGCTCTTCCAGAAGTCAAGGAACCACAGTAGGAAAACGGAGTAGGGCTGAAAATGTTTCCTGCTGAAGGCCAGGGAATGGTAGCAGAAACAAGAGCCATATTGGAAGGTTGACTGGACCTGAGGATGTCACCCCTTGCTGAGAAGGCCATGAAGGCTGAGCAGGGTAGACACTGGTTTTTAGGGTCACCGCAAATTGAGACTGCTTTTTACATATGGATCCTGACTGTGTTTTGTCCTTGGATTTTAACCTTAGGACTGGTGCCCTTGTCCAGAGTTTGCTTCCTGCCTTTCACCCTATGCTAGTTGGGATAGGCTCCAGAAGACACTTGTGACCACGTTCAAGACAAAACATTAGAAAATGTCTTTTTATTAGTAACCTCCACAAACACTGTTTGATGGATTATTTATTAATACATTTATTATGGAATGAAGAACACACTACTTTTTATTAATTATTTGTTCATGGTGAATACCAACACCGTGCTATATGTCCTCATGGTCCAGTCCATCCTCAACTTATATCTATTGATATCCTAAGTTCAAAGACAGTGACTGGGCCAGGATTTGAACCTTTTGAGTCTTTTGGAGCTGTATGGCTGCACTGTGCCATCATGCCACTCTGTTTACCTTAGCCTTACCTGGTTTGGGCACAAAAAAAATGAATATTTCCCAAGAATAACTGCACAGGTGATCTGTTTAGAATCCTGTTAATCAATGTATCATAAGCACATCCATTTTTCTGAGAGACAATAACATGCTGCCTGATGCCAGTGCAAAGTCTGAAATCATGTCCCTTTTTCCTTCTTTTTTCCATTCTGTCGTGGTACATAAAACTGTCAACATGAGATGGACAGTTATTTCTGTTTCTCAGGTTCAAAATACTCCTCAAAGCTGCATTATATGCATTGTACATCTGGGTAACACTTATTGGTTGTCTGCTCTCTCATGCAAACATGCCCACCCCTACGACTTAAGACAACATCAAACCTCAAATGTGGTTGGATTGCCAATCACAGGAGTGTGCCACAGCTGCTGCAATCTCACTAAGATTATGTAAATGAAGTCTGCAAATGAAAATAACTGGAAAAGTCGTTTAATGTGACACAGCCTTTACTGGTGAATATTAGTCTACTTCAAGCACTATTGATTGGCATAGGATATATTTTATATTAATTAAAGCTGACTAAGTCATCTTCATTGATGTTGGGACATGCTTTGACACAAAGAAGAAGGCATAGTGTCCTCTCTTACCATTATGATAAAGATTACAGCCTTAAAATGTTCACATAGTTCTAGTGTATAAGGTCTGAAGCGTTGAGATTTTTGAAAATATTTTGACTCATGGACACCAGTGCAACTGAAATCTCTGATGCATTGCACCCAGCTGTGATTTATTCAGATGCACACCAACAATAAATACTGTATAATCATCAGCAAAAGCATGCCAACAGTGCCATCTTCAAGCATCTGGGTGACCATCTGCTAAATTTTAAAGGGCAAAGATAGCCTCAGTTTCATAGCAGTGCTTTAACATTCTTTACATGAGTAAATCTTATGAAGTATCAACATAAAGCAAGCCTACATTTTAAAATAACCTCTCTGTTACATGTTCTGCCCTAATTAAATTAATCAAGTTCCATGTCACAAAGAAGGACTCATCCCTTGTTCCGCAGCCAGAATGGTAACATAGAATTTCCTAAATCCAAAGTCTGAGTCATGGACAAGGTCGTTTTCTCCAGAGGCTTTTCCAAAAAGACATGGAAACATTCTTAACAACAGAAAAAGTGTAAAAGTGGAGTCATTTTGGTTATCTTTCACTGTGGTATAAAATACATGAAAAATATTTATTCCAATCAGTATTTTCTGCAAATACGTCAGTAAAAGACTATTTTCTAGAAAAGCATATTTTCCTCTAGAACATTTATAAAAGAAAATTTGGTAATTTGACACCTGTAAATATTTTTGACAGTGATTTTTTCACCATTGACGTTTGGAAATGATCAACAACAGTAAACATTAATTGCTACATTTCACGCCTGCTGGTATGAGCCTTCAACTATTCAGGCACTGTAAATTTTTGCTGCAGGGTCTTTTGTCATATCAAAGCTGACAAATTACCTCTCAAAATAAATGATTTGCACACGGCAAACCTGTTCTGACAACATATCACAGTGGGAAGTTTGTAAAACGTGGTCTGACTACTAAATATAAGCAAAGGAAGGTAGTTTCATGCAGTCACTGAAAGCTATTATGTTTATAGGGAGCTATTGGATGGTTATTTTTCAAAGATCACTGCTAAAAGGTTCACATTTTTTATATCATTAACATGGATCAGAGTGTCTAATATCATTTGGTTAGTCTGTAGAGAATGAGTGCTGTAGAAAGTCAAATCAATTCAACATGTTGCATATACAGTATGAGAAAAATGCAACAAGTTAACTGAGCAGTCTTTAATTTAATTCTAAGAAAGAGCAACAAAGAGCTACAGAAGTACCCTTCAATAAAAATTTAAAGCAATAAAAGTCAGGTATTGCTCTGCATTACTGAATGCTATTTGAAAACCAGAGGAGAAGGACGGATGAAGCTGACGGGAAAGTGCCTACATGTTCCTTGAGACTCTACATATAGCTAATACTTAAAAGGGACACACTAATTTTTTTCCGACTTATAGAAAAGGTGAAGAACTAGTCTAGGCTGCAACACCCCGACAGAGGTGTATCTTCACAATTGTGTGTCACATTTGTGAGTATTACAATACAGTGCCCTGATATGAAACCCACTGAGAAAATGAAAAAAAAAGCACCTTTCTTGAAATATATACAAGGATCCAGATGAATATAAGTTGGAACCTGCTAGAAGAAGGAGAATGCTTGGAAGTGAATATCACCAACCTATTCAGTGGCTCAAACCCTATACATTTTTAAAAAATAATTTTATTTTATTCAAGATTTAATTACAATGCATGCATAACAAATCAGTAAAAATACAGAACATCTTATTCATATCAAATACCCCTCTCTCTACCACCTGATCAGACAGCAAATAAAGAGAAACATTTAAAATGAGATTTAAAAAAAAGTAAAAAAAAAAAAAAGAAAAAGAAAAATCTAGCAATTACTCTGATTAAATCTTGTTTAGATTGACTCACTGGTTATGATCTTTGTATGAACATAAATTTGCCTAGAATCTGATTAACTTTATCACTCAAAAGTAAAATAAGCAATCTAACACAAATAAAGAAAAATAACATTTTATCTATTTCAGATCATAAGGGCACATAATTTAGTATACTTCACACTCTAAGATGTCACTCTGTGTATGCAAACTGAGAAAGATAAAAGTTAAGAGTAATAGAACATTTTAGTTTTTTTTTCTCAATCATATTTAGTTTTAGCAAATTTTTAATTGAAAAGTATTTAATAAGCAATTCATATTTCAACATTACCACATAAAAGTGACAGTATAGTGTAGCAATTAGCCCAGAGTCAGTTGAATGTGATCTTTCTCTCTTTTTTCTAGTTACTATGTATCTACTATATTTACTCTAAAGCTAAATTTTAATCCTAGCCTTAAAGACTGAAGAACAGTTGTAGATTACTAAGCACTGTTGTAAGTCGCTCTGGATAAGAGCGTCTGCTAAATGATGTAAATGTAAACTCATTCTGCTTAAATTACGGAGCACCTATTTTTTCTGGAGTGCCCTTTTTCACATCCTGCAGCCGACACTATTGAAATATTTACACTATCACTTACCCACTTTATTCAAAATCATGACTCACTCTATTGAAAACTTGGTTTTCCTCCATACTCTTAATTATTTTCCTGAAAACACAGAAGTCTGAGCAGAATCCAAAGATAATTATCATGCAATAAAATAAGCAGGTGTAAAGCACTACCCAAGTGGACTCACGGAGAATGTTCATCTCCAAATAAGGGTGATCTACAAACCGTTTACCACAATCAACAAACTACAGAATGGTTTTCACTCTCTTCTCTTCTGCTTCTGTTTTACATTGCAATTAGTGCACTAAAAATATGTTGCAAACCAGAAAGCTTTCTCAGTGTGCTCTCCACTTTCTTATTTCCTTATCACAACGTAAAAATAAACTTTATCTAGATTGGCTAAAAGAATGAGCTCTCTCAAGCTGCATAATCATTTTTGGTCAGTGTTTTCTAATTTCATTAATTACAGAGCTACAAACACTTCCTCTTGACAGCTATCAAGGAGAGCCATTTTCAAGCATGATGAAGCTCACCCTACGGCACAAATTAAAGCTTTTAAAAGTCAATTAATAGAACAGGTAATTTTAAAACCAAATTTCCTTGTAGTGAAAAAGCAATGCATATCAATGTAGCTCAGTCAATTTAAAAATATTTATGATAATTTGTTTGAAATTTTATGTTAAACATTCCTTCACTAAAAAAATTCTAAACTGTTTTGTGCAATGTTTTTACTGTTAATATTGTATGTAGATGATATATATGTATTGTTTATTGGCAAACTTGATATAAATGTTTTTAGAATTAACTAGTGTACATAACAGCCGCAAAAAATTTGTAAAAAAATAAATAAATAAATAAGTAAATAGTTTCACATACTGACAATATTTTATTTTAATTTCCAAAACTACTGTAAAAGATCTATAGATTCCAGACCAAGTTATTATTTATTTAATTTAAATGATAAATAAATAATCAAAAATATAGAGAACTTTGTTGTATGCTTACAGTATTACTATATAATTTATATACATTTATGATGCTACTTCAAAAACAAAAAATAAAATTACATGAATAAATAAAACTGTCATATTTAGTTGATCACTTGCTCACAGTTGTGTATACAAATATGTACATATCATAAGGGTGTCCTGACCACAGATGACATGACTGGAAGTGATCATTCACTGTTAAAAATAAAGGTGCCACAGTGGTTCTTCAGAGTGATGCCACAGGGGAACCATTTTTCAACTTCATATGCGCAGAACAAGCAAAGATTCAATAAGGAACCATGCAATCCAGTAAAGAACCATAAAAAACCATTAAAGAACTGTTGTTTTTGAGAGTGTTTAATGAGATGGAAAGCTATTATAAAAGTGATTGGCAAGGGCTTTACTGTCAACAAAAGAACAGCCTAAAGAAAGAAAGAAAGAAAGAAAGAAAGAAAGAAAGAAAGAAAGAAAGAAAGAAAGAAAGAAAGAAAGAAAGAAAGAAAGATTTGCTGTACAGAGTCCCAAGGTGGCTGATTGAGAACAAGGAGGCTGGGAACAACTTCCTGGGCCTGTGAAGAAATTATTTTTTCAATAGCGGCATCAATAACAGTACTGTCAAGAGAGGTGGCAACAACCGTAAGGAGCTTCAGCTCCCTGCTTCTAGTACCCACTGCTTGCCAGAGCATAAAAGCAGCCTCCCACTTCAGACACATTTCAGTTATTCCACAGGGCTGACCAAGCGGTCATTTTAAAGATGGTGGTCTGATATCCATGAGATTTAAGCATCAATATACCAAGGAAGACTGAACAGTCTTGTAATCCTGTCCATCAAATGAGAGCTTGTGTGCCAAATTAATTATGCAGGTTTCATTACTGACTTGACAACAGTGGTGGATTCTGTGAAAATTGGTACAAGTAAGATAGGCTGTTATTAACTATATTTGTTAAACTGCACATGGTGCTGAAGGGATATTTTGTAGTGCTTGGTTTGCAGTGTTACAACATACCATCTGAAAAACTGTTATATTTGACTTGAAAAGCAAAATAAAAATACACACTGGTAATGTTTTGCATTTGGGATGAAATGTTACATAGTATTTATTTATCATCTTTTGCATTTGGATTAATGTTATTAATTACTTGTCGATAATGTTCTGTTACTGTTGTTGTTAAATAGCTAATACGTTATGAGGCTGAGGAGGGGCCCATTAGTACAATTATGTCCCAAGCTCTTACATCTACAATGGCACCCCTGATTGGGGAAGCAGCCTTACTTATTACACTGAGATTTATCTATACACAGCACAGGAACGCACAAAGGGGTTTACCTTTGCTATTTTTAAATTATTTCCACTGTAATATTTTTCTCTTTTTGGGCTGGGGACACGTCTAGAGTATCTCCTATTTTTTTGCTATCAACTAAATACTTCTTGCTATTAATTTATTTGACACCATCCAAATATGAAACAAATGTTTAAAAAAAGTTTAGGTAATCCTATTTAATTCTTATTTAATTCTTTTACTCAGCATATATCACTCTGATAGTTCTGATATTAAAGCAAAGTCACTTACTGCTTTCCAAGCTTCTGTGTTACATCGATTGCAGAACCAGCTATTATGATGTTCAGCTGAGCAGACCCCGTAACAGCCTACAAATTTTAAGAAAAAATAAAATTAATATACAGTATAACACAATGTACATACAAAAAAATAAAGTATATGTGTTTAGATTGAAATACATATTACTTTAAGTTATTGTATCCACCAAGAATAACTCACAGGTTTAGGACTTTGTGATAACTGCAGAAGCACCTTAATTTTTTTCCCTTGTGCTTCTACTGTTTCATCAAGAGCCTTTTCAACAGTAGCTTATAACCTACTAATGACAACCTCATTGTTGTATTAATAAGAATGCTATATAGACCTTTGACAGTTTGTTAGGGTTAAATATGCATCAGTTTAATTTTCATTGCAACCTAATTGACACAACCAACCTTTAGGAACAATAACACTGGGACTGACATTCCAGATACCTCTCTACAATCCATTTTTGCATCCAATGATTACTGCATACTATTTTGTATTTCTTCTTCCACACCATCATCTGCTCCTACTCATGTGTTAATACTGAGCCAAAGAAAACACTAACTAACTCTATAATAATGTTCAGTAACCAGGCAATAAGTCTTAACCCTAAACTTTACAATTAAAAAAAAAATATCTATAAACAGTATATATACATTTGCAGCTGGAGATCCACAAAGAGAGAAGATGAATCACGTATGATAAAGTAGTTTTTCCCGAGCTTTCAGCCCCTGGCAGGAGCCGTCATCAGAGGATAACGCTTAGACATACAAGAATCAAAGGCAATATATAGCAAAATTAAGTGGTGGGGGGGTGGTCTTAGGTCAGTGTGTGTGTTTGTGGGGGGGGGGGGGCTAATGAGGTCGGGGTTGGGAGAAGTATTGGTCGTAAATTTTATTTTTTTTTCAATTTATTATGAATATGTTCTTCTTAAGTTTGTATAATGCGGGGTTTATGTCTAAATGTCTGTTATTGGCGTTTCCGTTTGATAGCCATTCTTGTATGTCTAAGCATTATCCTCTGATGATGGCTCCTGGTCGGGGCTGAAAGCTCAGGAATAAAAACTGCTTTATGATACGTGATTCATCTTCTCCCTTTGTGGATCTCTAGCTGCAAATATGCAAACCGTATCACAGACCTTCGCTTCCATATATATATTGTGCTGTCATCCCCTTGAACCTTCAGACAATATGCCAAACACCACATAAAAGTCCAAATAATTAATTTATTATAATAATAAAGTGCACAAAGCACCTCCACCTCCACTATACTCAATAACACAATAATAATCAATACAATACTCAATAACCCTCCACTCCCAGCAGCTCAGTCACCTTTCCTCCCAACTCGGCTCACTGCTGGGATCTCCCACAGTCCTTTTATAGTCCATGACTCAGAAGTGCTTCTGATCCCCTCAGTCCATGTGATTCTTAGCACTTCCGGGTCAGATCAAAACTCTTCTTTTCTTCAGCCCGGACGTATATCATCTGTTCTGTTCCCGTGATTGTGAAGTACTTCCGGGCTATATGGAAAGTACAAGTCCCTGGGCCTCCCTGCAGCGTCCCCTGGCGGCCCCCAAGGTATCCAGCAGAGCTGTGAAGAAAAACTCCAAGGTCCATGATGCCCTGCTGGAATTCAGGGCACCTCCATGTTGCCGGGAGGGCTCCATCTGGCGGTGTGGGGGTATTGGCCGGGAAGAATGGCCGGCCATATACCGCAATATATATATATATATATATATATACACAGTGGACCCTTGACTTACAAACTCAATTCGTTTGCGAGGGCTGGTTGTAACTCAAGTTGGTTGTAAGTCAAGACTATTTTTCCCATAAGAAATAATGGAAATACCCATAATGCGTTCCGAACCTCCCACTGCAACACTTACTTAACCTTTTCATAATAAATAAGGGTTGTATAATGTGCCTAATTTACCAAAACACCAATAATTTTTCTAATGTACTAACCAAAAAGTTATAAAAAGTGCCTAGCCTACCAGAAACAACAATTTCATACTGTACTCACCATTTAATTGACATCTTTGGGCTGCAGGAAGGGAGGAGGAGGAGAGAAGGAGCCTCCTTATGCAAATCTTTTCTTTGTAAAATTGTCGAGGTGGAGGATTTCGACATGCTGTACATATTAGCGAGATCAGTCTCACAAACACCACTCTCATATTTCCGCACAATTTCCTTCTTCGTTTCGATTGTGATCACTTTCTTTACCTTCGTTACGTTCTCTTCCTTCCTTAGCAATTATCAAAATAAATTATATAAATCACTGCACTGACTGAAATTATGTCCACAAACACATGTATCTCGGCTCCGACTGACGCTTACAAACACTCTCGGCTGTTTGTTTACAATCGCACAAGCGGATACACGTGACCGCATTCGGGTCGTAATGCAAGATGTTGGTCGTAAATCAAAACAAAAATTTTGGTCGTAAATCAAGTTGTTCGCATGTCAGGCCGGTCGTATATCAAGGGTCGACTGTATATATATATATATATATATATATATATATATATATATATATATATATATATATATATATATATATATACATATATATACTAGCCAAATACCCGCGCTTCGCAGCGGAGAAGTAGTGTGTTAAAGAGGTTATGAAAAAGTAAAGGAAACATTTTAAAAATAACGTAACATGATTGTCAATGTAATTGTGTTGTCATTGTTATGAGTGTTGCTGTCATATATATATACACATACATACATACATACATACATATACACACATAGATGCACTTACAATAACATAGAAATCAATATAAACAACATTAACATCATTATCATATGAGAATATGAAGTAATATATAAGAAGCACATTTCATATAAATATAAATAATTAAACAGTAAATCTTCTTGTATAATTTGCTACCGTGGCTTTTCGTTGGTCTGTCCAGGATATTTAAATCACCTGTAGCTTGCAAACTGTTTCACCTATTGACTTGAAATGTGGTACACATATAATACGTCACGTCTGCTATCCGCTTTATGGGTGATGATTGTATTACTCTTTTTATGTTTATTTTATTTTAGAATCAACTCCTATCTGCGCACACCAGGGCGGCCGTGGGCAGATGCGTATGGTGTATTCACTCCATGTTATCGTGCATTGCGCTGTCACTGGTATTTTGATAAAAGAATTTGAACAATATATAAGAAGCGTATAAATGATTAAACAGTAAAACATTAACATTTAAGAAGTAAAGTTACATTGAGTACTACTGCAGTGCCTTCGGGTATACCTCATTTTTTCTTTGCCCATTACATGCTTAAATGTATACATTTTTTTGGTGTACCTACCCGAGAACACGCGACATATAACCGACCGTGGGAGAAGCATGGATTTTAAAGAAGCGTTGAGTTCATCTGCTGGTCTCCCTCGTGGAATAACTGGTAATGTTTCACTAAAATCTACAGCGAGTAAAACGACATTACCTCCTTTTTTTTTTGTACGATCTCTGAGATGTTGCTTTTTTTCGGTTCAAGGCTTCATAAGCTCTTTTATGTTCCATGGTGTACTTAATAAGTACTAATTATCCCAAACCATCATCTTGAATGTTGCAAGACTTTCGCCTTGTATGTAGATCGGGGTAATTACATTCATTGCATTCCTAGTCTGAATCACAATCTGATTGTATGGGTGGTTACCTGGCACTGTAGGGTTGCCACCCGTCCTTTAAAATACGGAATCGTGCCGCGTTTGACAATGAAATTGCGCGTCCCGTTTTGAATCAATACTGGACGGGATTTATCCCGTATTTTTGTAATCATTTTTTTTTAAAGTAGCGTCTCATGCAAATCATCCCACACGCATTTTATGAAGATGCCTCCTTTCCTACTTTTGATTGGGTAATACTTGATGTCATCATTAGTTTGATTGGTGTTTTTAACTGTCCAGTGAGGAGGGCGTGTCTTTTAAGTACAGTCTGCAAAGTGTTGGCACTGAGATGTGGCGTCAGCGCCATACTTGAAGCCCCTAACGTTGCGGTCAGCAAGTCGGCTAACATCCGCCATGTGCCGTCTTTCAGTTGCGAGAAGCAGATCATAGAATGGTTGAAACTGTTGCCCCTAACGTTGCGCCACGGCGTGTAGTTCGTTTATACCTCGTGTCTTCTCATTAAACTTTTATCTCGCGAATATGTTATTGCAATCCGCAGCGGGAGCGTTTCTATAAACTTTATTTAAACTTACGTTTTACACCGTGGTTTGTTTCCCTTATGAACATGCTTGTATGCTTAACTCGCTCCGTTCTCAATTGTTTAATTAATTTTTTGGTCTTCGCTGCTTGCGGCTGTTCCTCCATTTCCCCCTACTTCGTTCTTTTATCTCGCGAATATGTTATTGCAATCCTTAACGGGGGCGTTTCAATAAACTGATTGAAATAGTTTTGCATTTACCTTTTTAGTAAAAGGTGAGCTTTTAAGCCTGAGAAATCACCCCGTAAATGCACACGTTTAATTGCACATGTGTTAATATGTATGGTTACACAGTATTAAAAGACAGTGAACAACGTCAGTTACCTTAGTTCCCGCGTTTGATAAAAGGTGAGCTTTTAAGCCTGAGAAATCACCCCGTAAATGCACACGTTTAATTGCACATGTGTTAATATGTATGCTTACACAGTATTAAAAGACAGTCAAAAATTAACGTCATTTACCTTCGTTCCCGCGTGCGACTCGTGCTGTAAATCTCTTCCTTGTTTTTAGTTCACTTGATTACGTAGGAGGCGTGATGACGCGATACGTGACTCCGCCTCCTCCATTACAGTGTATGGACAAAAAATATGTTCCAGTTATGACCATTACGCTTTGAATTTCGAAATGAAACCTGCCTAACTTTTGTAAGTAAGCTGTAAGGAATGAGCCTGCCAAATTTCAGCCTTCTACCTACACGGGAAGTTGGAGAATTAGTGATGAGTCAGTCAGTCAGTGAGTGAGTCAGTCAGTGAGGGCTTTGCCTTTTATTAGTATAGATACTAGCTGTGTAAGCCCGTGCTGTAAAAAGCCCAAGGTCCTAGAAACTATTGAAATCGTCAGAAAAAGAAGTTGAAATGTAGAGATGTCAGCTAATTGAAAGGAACTACTCTGGGCATCTTTCTCCTACGAGGTTTCGTTTTGCTGACGTGCTGGCATGGCTTCTGTAATAGCGGATAAGTCAGTGACTGTCTCATCGGATGTTTTGTTTTGCCGACCAGCTGGCCTCACTTGCGTATCGTGGAGATGGAGCCCTCAGCCCGACCCCACCTCTCAATTCCGGGCTGGACAGAAACACACACTTCCACGTGTAGATGTTTATACATAAGAAGATTATCTATACTAATAAAAGGCAAAGCCCTCACTGACTCACTGACTGACTGACTGACTGACTGACTCACTCATCACTAATTCTCCAACTTCCCGTGTAGGTAGAAGTCTGAAATTTGGCAGGCTCATTCCTTACAGCTTACTTACAAAAGTTAGGCATGTTTTATTTCGAAATTCTACGCGTAATGGTCATAACTGGAACCTGTTTGACTGACTCACTCATCACTAATTCTCCAACTTCCCGTGTAGGTAGAAGTCTGAAATTTAGCAGGCTCATTCCTTACAGCTTACTTACAAAAGTTAGGCAGGTTTCACTTCGAAATTCTACATGTAATGGTCATAACTGGAACCTGTTTTTTGTCCATATACTCTAATGGAGGAGACGGAGTCACGTATCGTGTCATCACGTATTACGCCTCCTACGTAATCACATGAACTGAAAACGAGGAAGAGATTTACAGCACAAGTCAAACGCGGGAACGAAGGTAAATGACGTTAATTGTTGACTGTCTTTTAATACTGTGTACTTGTTGAGTGTCTTTTAATACTGTGTAAGCATACATATTAACACATGTGCAATTAAACGTGTGCATTTACGGGGTGATTTCTCAGGCTTAAAAGCTCGCCTTTTATTAAAAATGTAAATGCAAACTCTTTTCATTCTGAAGGGCACAAACCACGTTAGATTTCAGCCGTTAAGCGCGCAAAAATGTCAGTACACCAGATAAATAAGCGCAACATATCAGTTGTATTGTATGCTTACAATACATATAGAAATGTGTTAATCGTTAACTAATATTATGGGATGGTGTTTTTCGACTCGCGCTTTGATTTAAACGATTGCATGTCTTGGTGGGTTTGCGTAGCTTATTGTCAATATCTTTACAGCTCTTTTTAAGACTTAATTTAAAAAGGTTTTCTTTTCTTCTTAATAAAAATTTAAAAGCAGTACTTTAAAACCAGCGCTCACTTCACTCCCTTACGGGAATCGAACCTCGGACGTCAGCGCTAGAGGCTAAGCCCCTAAAATTGCGCCACGGCATGTGGTTCGTTTATTTGACAGCATGTAGATCGGGGTAATTACATTAACGGCATTCGTAGTCTGATTCACAATCTGATTGTATGGGTGGTTACCTACCAGGTAACGCTTATGGTTAGCCAGCAAGTCATCTCGAAGTGATCACTCGAGTGAACGCAGCTTCACAAAAAAAAACAGATCCTTAACAAACTGTTATTGGTATATTTTCCCTCAATTTTAAAAGGTTTTCTTTTCTTCTTAATAAAAATTTAAAAGCAGTACTTCGCCGGTATACGAATGTGTATACAGTATATATTATATATATATATGTATATATATGTGTATATACAGTAATCCCTCCTCCATCGCGGGGGTTGCGTTCCAGAGCCACCCGCGAAATAGGAAAATCCGCGAAGTAGAAACCATATG